>NC_134752.1:3338333-3641363 GCF_050436995.1 Anticarsia gemmatalis
GCTGCAGTGATGCCGGCAGCTGCTGAGTTTGCTGTAAATGAAAATATGATTATATCTTTGTTTTGAAATGAACTTCGGTTCAGATAAAACTTGATAAAAAATGGTTCATCTTACTACAAAATATCTATGAGGATTTTATAGATAATTTAAAAATATAATATAGTTTACAATTTCTATGAGTCTTTATTGACATCCGAACAACGGTACGCGAGATACACACGAAAAACAGAATTCCATAACATTTAAACGTCTAATATAAGGGTGATACATGAATCTAGCTCGTTACGATATTTCCCGTAAAACACCACATTTAGCTAACTTACCCACATTATAAAGCTCAGTGTGTTTACTTTCAAAACACTAACAAACCATAGCGTGTGTTAAAGTAAAGTGTACCAACCTGTGGCGGGAGCTGACTGAGATACTTGGCGAGGTCTTGCTGGTTACCGTTGAGCTGCCACTGAACTGTTTCACCAGCCTCCGTGCCTTGAGAACTCTCCTGAACAAATACAATAGATAATCGTTTATATTAATGGCTTATAGAGGTTATAGACTAGCGAGTAAATTCACTTACTTGTAAGTTATTCATGTATACACGTGATTTTTGAATGAACATCGAATTTTGAGCTATAGGCTATAGCTATAGCTACTATACATTAATTTTGTGCAAAAAATTGTTTGAGGGTCCTTAGTAGGTTATGTTGAGGGAACGTGTAATTGTCAATAGAACTTCTATGTAAGTGTCGAGGGAAAAATAAGCGGTTATCAAGTAACGACAACAAGTATTTTGCATTCTCATCAATTTACAGTTGCATAACAAAACAATATGTAATCCAATACTTGATACTTTAGTGAGCGATGCGATATTGTTTTGTTATTATTTTCTACAACACATCATTTGATTTAGATATATAGCCGAAAAACGTAATACAGACAGACACTTTGTCGCAACTCTAATATTACCATATTCAAACACACCACAATTTTGTAATAACACAGTAGTTTCATTACAAACATGTATTTTTATGATATGTTAGCAGATGCACCTTGTAATAAATACTTCGTGCAATATATTTAGTTTCGCTAACTGTTAATGTTTTGCGTAAAAGGTTAATGGCGCATTTCGCACGTTCGTACATTTCGTCACTCGTTACAATTCGTCACATCTAAACAGATGTTAGTTGCGAGTTTATTACACTTGCAATGATTTTATGAGGAGTAATAAATTGTTCGTAAGATTGTAGTTGAAAGGTCAAAAGTCGTTGGATACTTCAAATATTAGGATCTGTGGTTTACTAAATAACTTAACAATATTTTAATAGCCTGATTCCGTAGCCGTCCTGATTGTTAGCAGGGACTATGTAAGGATATTAAAAATAAAGTGTAATAGTCATCCTGAAAATTTAAAATTTTAAAATCATTCGCGGACCATATTTTGACTTCCACGGACCACTGGTGGTTCGCGGACCACTGGTTGCGAACCACTGCTTTAATTCAATGAAATAGGGGTCTTAACGAAGGTACGCATGGGGATTGGCCAGGTTGACCCTGAATACAAACATAACCCCAGTCTAAAATCATTTCATAAGCAAATTGAATTGGAGATGGAAATTCGTACGCAAGGATAACAGCGCATGTAACCGAGTATATTTGTAATAGAAGTACTCACGTCATCATTAGCGTTTTCATCGCACTCTTCTTTGATGATAATGTCGCCGATGCCAGTGTTGTTGTTGTCAGACGTCGTGTTGTTATTGAGATTCTTGCCGTCCGGACTGTTTATTATTATCTGTTGATTCGGCGTTATGAACACCTGTAACAAAATACACACATCTTTTATTTACAATAATTTATCTTTTTTAACTGACTCTAATAATAAGACTTTTGCAATTTGTCTGTTTTTTTTTTGTCTTCATAACTTGTTATTGGTAGAACCGATTTTTAGAAGCTTAGTGCTTCCCATGTTCTATGTAAAATTATCTACATAGTGATATTTTTAAAAATTCATTGCATTGATGATGTTTGTTTTAAGGTGCCAACAAGGTAGTTCGGCTGAGACCTAAAGTTGCTGAAAGGAGGGTTTTACACTGTAGTTTTGACACTATAAAAATTTGACACAGAGTAGCGCCACAAATAACATACCATGTCATTGACTTCAATTTCAGCAAAACAATGGTAACTTCGCATTCGTATATTATGTTAAGTCATTCTAGTTAACGAGATTAAACCCATTGTATTACATTTCCTTTTACGGTACAAGTTACTCATGTCAATTACTTGAAACTGAATCATTCTAATTCACCGCATGCTTTGTTAGAAAGTCATCATATAACAAGGAAGTTCGTAAAACAATTACTATATAGAGTGCTCTTTTATTCAGGAGCATAGTATAAACTAAATGACTGTGACGTGGTCGGTAGTGTATTAGACAGCTGATGATGAGGTCACAAGGCAAAGTACTACTTGTCTTTTCTAATTTATATTGGAATATATATATCAATAGTTCCTCAGAGTTTGGTAGCATGCCAGGTAAATGGCAATAGGCTTGTCCTATTACATGGGGCTAACGTTGTTATTGGCCAAACGTGAGTGTATTTTCTGTTAACAGACCGAGAACAGACATTTTGGCTTATCACCTAAAATATATGACGCTACGGCAGTATAATAGCCACAAATGTCATGCCAGCTCACGTCAACTATACTCGATTTTACAAATGGAATCTTATTACTAAGCCACTGTCTGTCTGTCTGTCAGTCTATCACTAGGCTATAACTCGTGAACAGTGTTCGTTAGAGAGCTGTTCATATATAGTAATGTTTATTTGTAAGTTAGTTACCTGGTGCATATTAGACATTTGATCTTTGTCCTGTGTTTGTTGAACTAACTGCATCTCTTGTGGTAACGCCGCTAACACTTGCAGACCTGTGAAAATATCAAGTTTAGATATAAATACGTATAAAAATCTGTGACTAGGTGTGCACAGTAATATAACTATGTTTTTCTAGAATAAAAGTTGATAAAATAATTTTGCAGTTCGAATAGAAGATGAATATAGCATATCATGAAACAACATATATCATGAAACCACAAACAAAATTTTCTATTATAAACTTGCAATATATTGGTTACACAAAAAAAATATATACGATTCTAATGTAAATGATCACATAGACAAAAATTTACATAGAAACAATCTTATTTAGATTTCAGAGAGATGTAAACCGACATCGAAAAATTTGTCAAAACACTACTATAGTGTCAAAGAGTGCATAAAACATAAAGAGTGCGTAAAGTGTTAGTGACAGTCTCATGATAATAGTGGGTCAATCACCTGGTCTCATCCTGAATGTACCTGGACATGAGAGGTTGTACTTGTTAGGAAGTATTTTCAATTAACGAATAGGAGCTAGTTTTATAGTTTACAGATAAGTGTTCGATAACCTATATCTTAAATAAAATTACAGCAAACTCATGATAGCAACTGTCAAATATCATCTGATATGCTATCCAATACTTATTTAGAACTTGGGAAATGGGGCACAAATATTATTAAAAGTTATTGTTAACCAGTTTAGGGGCACTTGCCCTAAATTTATTAAGCAAAAATAAAACAGACTGAGTGAAACATAGAGATGACGAGATAAGTGAACTATTTAAATAGTATTAGTCATTGCATGTCAACATAATTTTAGTCTTGATAAAATCTGGACAAAATATTGGTCAATAAAAACCGTTTTTATAATCTATTATTAGAATATGTATACGCAAATGGATGGGTAGGCATAGTATAGTGTTATTTACCATTCATAACATTGCGTTTGTCGGTCAACGACCTTTGATCTAAATTGAAATCTTATCATAACAAACAATGTTTTATCTGTAAGTATATATTTTTAGCTCATTCATAAGTAATTCGCGTATTTAATGCTTCTTTATTGATAACATTTTATTTGGAATCAGGAGATAGCACGCAAAATTCACGAGAAACTATGCGAAAGATCGACATCGAAGCTAACATTTGGCTATAGATAGGTAGCTAGATAATGACAAAAAGTTTTCAAAATGATCTGTAAAAATTATCTCGCTAAGCCACCAGTACTATTGTAACATGGGATTTTTAAATTATATACTCGTTAATTAAAAGCTTAATGCATTTAAAATAGGAGCACTCTCACTAATATCCTTTTGTGGAATAAAAAAAATATAAATATGGAATGGTAGTCCCACCTTCGCCGAGCCCGCCTTGTCCGACTAGTTGAATGCCGCCGGCTTCGTTCGCCTCGGGCGAGTATGCGACCGTTAGCACTGCACCACCTTCAGATAAACAAGAAAAAAAAATAAGTATATTTCGTAAATAGGTTGATTGCAAAGAAATTGCATTGTAATTGCGAACAAATCTAGTTTTAATTAAAATTTTAAGAAAGTAGTCACTTTTATAGACGACAATTACACAATAATATATCATAATTACTTTTATACATCATTTTATATCAATTTTTTTTTACATTTGGGTTATTACAAAAGTGCAAACGACGTCATAATCAAAAGATCTTAGGAATATAACAATGCGTACGAGCTAACTTATTTAGTTCACACATCACATAATTATATTTATTTACCAGTATGAAAACATTACCTTAGAATCTTTTTGTACGAGTTCAACAATTCACATTTTAAGGATTTTATTTACAACTCTATGTAAGAGAGGTCGGCAGCGGACTGCCAATATAAATAAATTTGTTAACCTCCTTTTCCCTTCACAGTAGGTTAAAAAGTGAGTGTGTGAATGATCGAAGGAACTAATTGATTTTGTATGTGACTTGAGAAACATTCACAAGTGATACAGGTGCATGTTTTTGAATATTGATTTTGTATTTTATGTTAACATACAAACACGAAAGCAAACAAGTTTAAAAAACTCTTTTAAGTAAATATTTTTAAGCCAAACTGGTTTTAGAAAATCTTTATTTATTTAAAACCAACTTCCATTTTACACTCTAGATTAAATCAAAACGAAGTTGTCTACTTACTGTCGGTTGGCCATAAACTCGGAATTTCAAGAGGTATTTACCAATAGACTAAGTGATTAATGAGAAAGGATTACAATTCATAAAGGTTTAGTATAAATTGACTGAAATATGGAAATGACATTCAAAGAACTTTCAACAAAGTTTGTGGAGTTTGTTAGTTCGTTAGTCTTCATATTTTGTTATCTTTGTTAACTATCAATGTTCTACATAAGTGACAAATATGATGGCTCACCTTGCTGGAACCCTTGTATAGGTATTTGCATCTGATACTTTGGTTGTTGTTGAGCTTGTATCAAGTGGTTTGGACTCAGCACCTGGATCTGCACCGTCGGTTGAGGATCGCCTGTAAAACAATCACATTTCATATATGAATCATATGTTACTGATACAATAAATCATCAAATAAATGTTTACCTTTAACTTGCGTCCATGTAGTTATTGGTCACATTTATAATGACTTTTGGACATATGCTGTATATGTGGTGACTAATTTCGAATAAGGGCAGAAATATTTGTATAATCACTCTACCTGCTGCATTTTTATAACCTTTCCTTATTTACGAGTGTAGATACATTGCAGTAGATAATTTTTGTAACTTAACGTCTGCTTTCCGCCACAGCGACTGTGCAGGCTGGTACAAACAATACTATCCATCTGATGATCTAATAGACTGTGTAATTGTCTATTTCGTGCACACTTGGACAATATACTTCGCTGCTGGCTTGTTCAATGAAACAGGCCGCCGTAGCCGAATATTGCCTATTTGCTATTACATACAAACAACGGACACAAAGTACAATCAGACCAGACTATTTGTGGATCGAACAAATGAATTGTCCCGTGTGGGAATCGAATTCACGACTTCCCGATCCAATGGTGGTGTCGACCACCTGAACCAGTGCACCATGGAGGCCGCGGAAATAACTTATTGTTATAGGAATGGTGTTATTGTTTACCTGGTTTAGCGCCAGGCAGCGCTATGGGCACGGAGATGAGTTGTGGCGCGGCCTGCAGCGTGGCGCCGCTGTCCAGCGTCCGCACGTACTGCACCCCGCCCTCACCCATCGCAACACACACCTGGAACATCACAAACACATTATAATATAAACCTTGAGTCTTGTTCTTAAAGGCGCCCATAGCCAGTTGCGCTCACCGGTCGGTAAACGATCTGTGGGTTAAGCAACCATTGGCGCGGTCATTCCATAGATGGGTGACCGCATAGTGGTATTTGAACTGGGGACAGCACTTTAAAAGTCGGTCCCGGTTGTTGTCTACTAAGATAACGTTAAGCCATGTCAAAGGCCTTTTGGGCGGCTTGAACAACTTTGACACAAGGTTGACCACTAACCATACGACAAACAAACAACTCTTGTTCTTGGTAAAAGTACTATAACTATCGTTACACCTACTGACTGGACAGCTGACTGGGTGACTCAAGGTGCGTATTGTGTACATATCTCATCTCAACTGACAACCGATGTACGTCATTTTAATCGATACTACGTGTTACATTGCTGGTTTGACGTAACATATTAATCACCATTGTTCTAAGAAAAGAGCAATCTTATTAGCTGATCAACGCTCCTAACGTGTCTCGTAGGAACTAACTAATAAATATATAACTCATGCAAATAAAATCGCGCTACTGATTTCTGACTAGGTATAAAGCTAACTTACTAAATAAGATATAGATAAATTCACACCCGGACTTGTAACAAATATTCGCTGTCTCATACAAACGCTTGTCCTGGATAAGATTCGAAACCACGACAGGCGGCGATAGATACCAACTTGAACTTACTACTGCGCAAAACATGCAATCAAAATCCGTCTTAAATACAAAATGTAGGTGCGGTCTTTGCTCTTCCAATTATTTAGTACAAAAATAAGGTCCGGTCATATTCTCGACGTCATCACCTACAAAAACATACGGTATTCGAAGTACGTACTCGATACAAACCAGTTTTGTATTGAATAAAGTTTACTACATGTTTATCTACTACAAAGCAGATCTCGTTAACAGTTCAAATAAAAAGTGACCTATCAGTATTGAGAAGTATGTTTTATTTAATACTTTTGTAGTCAGAAAGACAATTGAATTAGAGATCAATTCCCACGATTCTGAAGGTTTTTGAGACTAGCAGATTGTTGAAACGACTATGGAATCAGACACGACAATGTTCTTTAATATATATTAGCCTAGCCTTTCTTCCAACTATGTTAAAGTCGGCTTCCAGTCTCACCGGATTCAGCTGGATACCAGTATTTTACATGGAGCGACTGCCTATGGGACCTCCACAACCCAGTTACCGGTGTTATAACACGACACCCCTCGGTGAGACTGGTCGTCAGACTTTCATGCTTCTGACTACTGTTACTACTGTTTTTTTTTCTTCAATGATCTACAATCTACACAAATATTATGGAGAACTACGATACTGCCCCTTGCAAAAACGGTAGGTATACCTAACAATACATTCTTTCAAAACGTCTCGTCTCATTTCCGTGCCTTTCTAGTTTTATTAGGATAATGCTACATCCTTTTTTTTGTTGCAGAATCAAACCTGTTCCACTCTCAATCAGACACACCTGGTTCCCACGGGGGAAGACAGATACCAAAACTTGTTCTACAATATAAAATATGCTACATTTAAAAGGGTTAAAATTTTCGTCTCGTAGACGTTTTATAGTCATTCAAGTATTGATTTCTTCAAGTTTCCTCTTACTAATGCATTTTTGATGAGACGTTGAATAAATCATCAATGCCACGTCGCAAAACTGTAACTACGTGTTCACGTCGAATCACGTCTTGTATCATAACGTGAATCGACGTTGGCTACTTTGTTACCGTTATTGAGATTTGCATGTATAGCGCAGTGGTTAAGTTGGTCGCTATGCTGTTTCGAGACAGGATTGTAGTGGGTTTTTGTGTCACCAAGAAATATTTGTTTAGATTCTTATACTTTTTAGTTATATTTAATTGCTTCTTAGTTAGATCTACGTGAACTCACGCGACAAGATTCTTTATTACATCAGGATTTTTATTTTTGTAAATAAACAAAAGGCAACAAGAAACAAGGTATTCCTCGTGATGTTTTTTTTATTGATCCTCAAATGACCTTAACATTCCACACAAATTCATAATAATTTACCTCTAAGCTATTGACCTATTCAAAAACAAATTGTCACCATTAAAATGTCCTCATACAGTGCAGGCGGTTTCATTAAATTCCTAGAAGTAATGTGCTCAAACACCAGATCCGCTTGTAACTAGAAAATTATTAGGTCCAAGAATGTCTCGTGACGTCATACGAAATCATACCAGTTTCTATTTGTTGTGTAACGGTAATACAAAGTTAAGGATTTGCTATCGTCAGTGTATAAATAAAAAACATCTCAGTTTTTCCTTAAGAGTTCAAGTTCAGCAGAATCGAATTATAGACATTTTTCTAAACACTAGAAATCAGCGACTATAGTTATATGGCTTTTTACTTGTATAGTCCACAATATGCCCGTGAGATTTCGGGGAAAAAGACATGTCCTTTCTCGGGTCTCAAACCGTCTTTGTACAAAATTTTATCTAAATCGGTTCAGTAGTTTAAGCCAAAATGTGCAACATGAATTTATAATATTAGTATGGAAGTTTGGATTCTACACATTTCATAGAAAGTGCACCTCAATTGAGGTGCGTCTAAATAAATCTTTTATTTCAACTTGATGCAACAGAATGTGTAGTTTCTAAATCACTCGTTTTACTTCAGCTTTCACTGCTTGCGTAATCATAATTTATAGACAATTTTAACTTCTAGAAAACATTACGGAACTGCCTAATACTTCTTATATATAATACATATCTATTTATGTAAAACAATTGTAATCTATACGCACAAAGCTTAAGATAGCAGGCTTTCCTTGGTGAAAGTTGTTTGCTGAAAACCGTTTATTTACTATAAATTGCGCTACAATATCGTTTAAGTACGTTTATAGATTTGTTTACTTTACTAGTAATAACATAAATATAAAATATGTGTAGAGAGAAAGTCACAGACTAACTTCCTAACGGTGGTTTATCAATAGTCCTGGGTTTAGTTTAAAAATGAAGTTTTGATACTAAGATCGGACTTATGGTTAAAACTTTTGTATTGAGTCGGAAAGTAGTATGAACGTTAAAAGCAGTCGTTACTTAAATCCGGCAGCTTGTGGCTAATAATTTGTAAATAGATAATAAAATGGTGTCTGTGTCCTCGAGGCTCGGTCCTTGAATCTCGAGGGCAAGGAGCCGAGGCTTTTGATCGATTTTCCACCCTGTAGTTACGCCACTAGTAAAGGGTAAAGACAGACTATCTCGCCCCGACCTTCCTTTTAATTTTTATTTATTTTATCGTATAGTTTTAGTTAGTGGTTAACAAAGGGCAAAAGTCGTTCAAGCCGTCCGAAGGCCTTTGACAAGGCTTAACATCTACTATCCCAATACTAACAACCGTTATCGACGTTATACGTGCCCTCCGAAGTACGAAGACGCACAGCTCGATTACCACTATACGGTCATCTATGTATAGAATGACTGCGCCAAGGCTTGCTTAACCCACAGATCGTTTACCGACCGATGAGCGCAACCGGCTGAAAGCAGTTAAGAAAGGAAGACCCGAACCCAGTTATACAGTCAATAATTAGTAGCAAATAATAGATTTTAACAAACAGTACATTTAATTTAAATCCAGTTTTATATACATAAGGAAGTGATTCATTTCCTTTAATTGCGTCAATAGATGTTCGAAACATGTACCTATTATTTTAACGATTTCGCTAATAGTTTCCTTTGTACATCTAACGAACCATTTAAAATTATAAAGTCGTATTTACATCCGCAAAACGTAACGTTAAACAGAACAAGGATGAATGTTGTATATTTTATAACTTCACATTACCTATAGTTTTTTGTGAATGTTATGTATGTCTGTAATTTAATTAGAAAAAATACTGTATTAATCTATTTATTTATTACCTAATCCTATACTACTTAATAAACAATATGTAAGCTTAAATTTTTATTATGCTCTCTGGTCACTTTTGATAAATTTAGAAACAATATATTGGTAAAAAAAAACAAATACTGTATTACTAATCAGAGCTTACGTAAATGTTTATTAATATGAATTAATAAATATTGCAGCTATTACAATAAGGGTTGTTTTCAAGGTTTCTTTTCAGAGTATTAATATCTTATACATTTCCTAATATGACGAAATTGACTGCTTTTTTCTTGAGCATTAGTTCTTAGTGAAGATATTTGTGATTCTTTTCTTGTATTAGTTCTTATTACATGTCTTGTAAAATATTACCTGTGGCATATTTCCATTGTTAGATACATTCTGCTGTATCTTAGTGACTGGTAGCTGGCCACCGGTGGTCACAAAGTGAGTGCCAGCCGAGCCAACCGCTGAGAATGCAGCAAAATTCATATCTGACTCGTCCTCACTGAAAAAAATATATGGACTATTTTGTAGACAACCTTCTCTGTAGATGTTTAATAATTTATAGATATTTTGTCATTGTCTTAGATTTCTTAAAACTTGTTTTGTTTTTCTAGAAATGACTTTTTTTACGTTTGTTACGTTGTTACGTTTTTCTAGAAAAACTTCTACAGGCTGCATTCATTGAAAAGGAAAATCTATTATTTTTCATTTAATAAGCATTATGACTAACTTAAGTATTGTAATGAGAATATCCATGACCATAGACTACTTAGGAATTTAATTAATTGTATTGTAGTATGTTTCATCAACCAACAAGTAATTATAGAATATTGTCTAGTGTTATCATAAACAGGAAATATTGTACAAGTAGTACGTACTACAGCATCCTGTTGTGTTCATCACTTTGTTGCTCCAAGAGTGATAAGTATGGACAGAGATGTAGCAATAAATATGTAGGGTTTCAAACATTTTTACTCAATTCTATCAACCAGTGTCAAATTTTTGGAATTGGACTTAATTGCCTATGATACAAGCAATTATTTTAGTAATTGCTAGATTTCAAGTGAAATCTATCACATAAAAGTGAAAGTGGCCAGTATGTGTGTGGAGTTATAATATAAGAAAAATAATATTGAATACAAAAAGCAGTTCATTTATTGTTTTAAATAAAAACCTTAACATAAATACCCATAGATTTTTCGTTACAGTACAAAACTTACGAATTATTACGTACAAACTTATTGTAGGGCAACATTTTCCAAATAAACAGTACTAGATCAACGTCTCTATTCTAGATACACATAATAATAATTCGTTGGGGACATCGTAAACTTAAAAACTACCGTAAAAAATGGACAATTCATCCGCATACCAAGAGGCATCTTCTCTGGTGGGCAACTTCTGCATGTCGCACATCGTATGGAGTGCAGACCCTCCTCACGGCCCACCGAAGCGGGAGAAAAATCAAATAAAAAATCACTGTCCCACTTGAGTCATTCACAAGAGTACCGCGCGTATCCCCACGTCTCCCAATGTCCCACCACCGCGGCGCCACTGCGCACGGGACTACACTGGGACCACGATGGTAGGGCACATACCACTACCGACCACCAGACACGGCACTACACTAAAATTAATTCAGCCACGGTGAGAGGCGAAAGATGATCGTCGACTACTACCTACTAATAAGAAAGTGGGTTAAAGAAAGTTTTTTATGCAGGCCCGATAGTCGACCGACGAGTTTGTTATACATACTGACAGACAATCGGCGTGTATGTGTACGTATACACATGTAGCTCTAGCGTGATCCTCACTTTCTCTTTGCTGTACTTTCACAAGAATCAGTGAGGTGTGGTTGTGGTTCACTAGCTGCGGGAAGTTTGTTCGTTGGGTAATCACCTCGTTATACCGTATCAAAATTTATGAAAACTGATTTTATCGATCATAAAGATTGAGAAAAAGTAAGTTATCTTATTTTCCACGATAGATGCATATATAAGGACATAAAAGTTAGTCGTAACGACACCTTGAAATTTGAAAGTTTACGCGGTTTTAGTAGGTAGTAGAAAGTTGAAATAAGGTCACACTAATGTGTCATTGACCCTAAATTCGCCAATGTTGTTGCTTTCGATAACTGCCTACTTAGGTATCCCTATTAAAAGACCTTAAACAATTTTAGTACCTAAAACGGTAAATACCCAAAAATAATATTCAACATTCGTGTTTAGAAATGGCATCAGAGGGTTGAAGGTTATCATAGCTATTAGTATCACACAAAGGAATCGCAACAAAAATGGCCGATAAGTTCTCAGTTACGCAATTACAACTAATACCTAAAAAGAAAATAATCATTTCATTAATAAGGGGACCCCGCGTGCTCGTGGGCGGAACCAGACAGAAATCGAAGGTTGTTCACCCCTACCAGTCCTTTTGACCGGCTGTGCGTCCATCAGGCGGACGCGACGCATCCCCACCATGATGCGGGATCCCCTCCATGTGCCGTCACCAAATCACTCCCGCTCCCGGCTCCTTCCTCCACCGCCAGGGAAATCGCGAGAGGAGGGGTTGAACGCGGCCCTCGCGGCACTCTCTCGGTGGCACTCAGGTGGCCACGCGCCCCGTGTAACGGTACTACGGAGTACCGCTTCCAAAATAAGGTCATGGATATTCACACGTTGTAAACAAAACGATATAATAACACGACTTACCTCAGTTATATTTTTTTCCTATTTCCAAATTAAATTATGATTTCACTTCGACAGCTTCCAAAATATAATCCATAATAATTAATTACAAACAAATAAACAACGACGCCCCTTCTCTTTTACCATTTACGACAAATGAAATCCGCCATACTGTTTCGTAGTTCGTAAAATTTATCACCAGGTGGCGCATTAATTCTTCAGCGTGATTGGTCAGAAATGTATCATTGGTTTGACATGTGAAAATGCCACAATAAAAATTAAAATTGTTACCATGCTTCAACAATTTTAATTAAAAAAGTACATTAAATACGCTAATAATTAATAATTAGATGTAACAATTAAAATAATACACACAAAACTTAACAGGTATTACTAAAACTAATATGGAAATTGTTGCCCACATCTCTGTATTCTCTCTAAATGCAGTTCGAATAATAACTTATTATCATAATAATAACTACTCTGCGAAGATGACATTCCTGGATCATAGCTAGGTCTACGTTCAGATCCTGACGACGAACTGGGTGATGAGATTCCATTCTCCGAAGTAATTCCATTAATTTGACTAGGATCTTGAGTTTGAGTGATAGGCGTGCTAATCAAATTGTTGTTTATATGCAAATTGTTAATCCTCTTTGACAATGGCATGAATTCACAAGAGTCGTCTTCCCTGGATCTTTTCCTGCGCAAACAAAATCAAATGTTGTATTTCGTTTATATTTCAGGTATTTTACACAATGTGTTTGACATAATGTACCTACCTATTTTCTGTCATAGTATTGAAGTAATTTCCATTACTACCGATACAAGTATTCCAATTCAGATTGGTGTTTATTCCAAAAGTCATTTGTCCACAAGTTTCGACGTTTGTTCCGTAAAAGTCCAAAAAGTATTTCAAATAGGAGAATGGTCAAATATTTTTTACATCGAACAAGGCATAAAAATATGAAACATTAGTTCAGTATCCAGATACTGCCATATAAGACATGAACATGTGTTTTACTAGCTTCCAATATCCGTGCAAGAAAGAATGAGACAGCTAGCACAAAATGCACAAAATCTAAGCTTGGGTAAAATACGGAACACAAGGCATGCAGCTGACTTTTTTTGTTGTCTTGACACATGAACGAGCGTTTAGTTAGTTATAGATACACAACGTTTTTACTCTTTCATTATATTATATATTTTTCATTAATTAAAATTAATTCGTATTAATTTTAATTGTAATGTAAAGGACATAAAATAAGCAATCTATCATCAATTAATTTCGCAGTACACTTTGCACTGCAATTTAATAATATAAGACACGAATTGACACAAAATTATATGTTTGTCTATTGTATCTTTAGATGCTATAAGAAAAATACTATTAGCAATCTAGCTTTAATATTTTCGATCGAAACAAGACAATGCATTGTTAAAAGAACGATATGGCAAAGTCTAAATTTTAATTTTACTTTATCCAACACAATTTATTAGTGTTGTGTGAACTAAACTAGGAAATATAACATATTATTAGCATTATTTCGTTATCAATACCTTTAAAATGTCGTGGATTAAGGTAGGTACCTAGGTTAGGTGGGCAGATAGACAGTTCAATATAATAATTTGCAGTTTGTGTTTTATAATAGACTGGCAACACTTCAAAATCGTGCACGACAATAACAACAAAGTTGTCAATTTTAGTAAAGTTTTGGCGGCGAAAATTGAATGTTCAAATATGTATAAACCAAAGCAAAGCAGTGAAAGTTTTTTGTGTTCCATCCGAAAAAAATAGACATAAGAATTCTGCAAAAACAATGTTATACACGTAAACATTACTCGCTGTTCATCTGGCGCTGATATTACGAAGAAAATTGCACAAGATCATGACCGTTTTCTTTTTTACTCAAAGTGTAGCTAAATGTGTCCCTTTTACCTATTCTTATTTTCACTATTATCGATATAAGATCAAGTTTAACGGCATTTTGTTACACAGCACAGCTTGCTGCGGCGTTTGATATGAACTTGGACATGCTTTCCGTCTAGAAAACTGAAAAAGAAAAAGTTATCTGCATAGTAATAATAATACCGTGCTTTTTGGTCATATTGGCCTTAACTCCCTAGTCGTTTATATATCAGCTCAAACTGTAGTATCGTACTATAGTTCAGGAAGCAATGCTTTGAAGAAGACTACCTATTTTGCTCACCATTCTCTTAATCCACATTTATGTGACTTCATAAAATTGATTTATATTAAAATGCAATGTTTGAGGTCAGTAGCCATTAAGATAAATCAACTAAAAGTTGGGAAAGAAATAAAGAATTTTCTACTTATGACGCAGTCTAGACTAGAAAACTCTAAGCAAGTTCTAACTGATAAATATCAACCAAATTAAAATCAGTGGCCACATAATTTTTGCTGTTCATCTTAAAGCTGGGATTTAACTTCAAGTGTGTCTTGTTTATAGGGTAAGTACAATTCAATAATTTATTTTTAAGACTACCTTTAGAATAGCAGTGCATGATAGCTGAGAGGTTTAAGTTGGCATCTCCTATGCAAGTGGTTGCAGTTGCGTATCCAAGGCAACACACCGATGACTTTTCAAAGTTATGTGTGTTAGAAATAATTGTCACTTGCTCTAACGGTGAAGGAAAACATCGTGAGGAAACCTGGCATGCCTGAAATTTGTTTAATACATTTTTAAGACTACCTTCATACTATGCTAAAGGTAAAGCTATGGGGCTGGTTGGTATACCTGTCCCTTTTATAATTTTGTATTTATATAAACATTACAATTGCAGTGCTTCGCTGCTAGGTTTAAGGGTATAATTTTAGATTTTATACATTTTAATCTTAATGTTGTCTTAAGTGGTCTTTTTATTTGTAGGCATTAGAAAATTTTGTGCATGGATAGGCAGTTTTTAACTTTACATAAGTTGAAATTAGTTATACAGATGTTTAAAAAAAATTGTTTATCTAATATCAAAGTATTAGTGTGACCACAGTAATCAATCATTCAGTCTAGTCTGGTTTTGAGCCCACAACCCCATACAAATCTTGTCCCGACAGTACCAAATATATAAAAAATAACCTGTCCGATTTAGTTGTTTGAAAGTTATGCAAGTACACATTTCGGTGATTCATTTTTATTTGTATTGATTAAATATACAGCTTTGAAATGTAGTAAGTAGTTTCTAGGTAACAAACATACTAACATCCATTTAAACACATATATATTTTACACAAAAGCTTTATACAAAAACTTTTAGAGTTTTTCATATAGGCTTTTATTTGAAGCATATTGTTAAGTGGTCATTTCAAAATAGGTTCTATAAAATATCTCATTTTCTTCAAACAAATATTTACATCAAGTAGGTATGAGTACTAAGTATCGATAAAGCGGTGCTAACCATCTAATTAGCTAGACTATTATATCAAAAGTACCTAGATCCATATAAATGTTAATAAACATTGTCAAAGTCATTTTGTTATTCAAAATTACTTAATTTAATCTAATGAACTTTATAGTTCCATACCCTAGCATTATCGTAAATTGAAGTCTTTGAGACAAAAGAGTATAACTATAAAAATGAAAATTTTCGGTAGCTACAGTTTAGAAAACCTGCTAATATCATGAAAACGAAAGCCCCATATCTTGGTTTTTTTAAGCTTGAAGACTCTTATATATTAAGGGCCAGTTATGTGATAATGAATGAGAATAACATCTGTCATTCTGAAAACAAGGTGGATTAATGTCATTTCACAAAAACTTATTTTTATTACTTCTCTTCATACACATTGCTTTGTATATTTTTTTATTTTATTTTAGTCTGTTTCCTATTATTACCCTTTTTTGTCTCTTTTTCATTATTTACGTTCTTTTTTCAAATTGACCCTATTCCCTTGAGTCTCTTTCTCATTGGATCAAATAAATTCTCATAGTGTCCTGTTATGTCACTCAGTCCTCGAGACATCCATTTTCCATAAAGCCAAAGGGTGTCATAATTATCTTTTCTTGTTTAAATTTATTTATCATTATGCTCTACATCATCTCTTTTTCATTGGATCCCTTTCTCATTATTACCCATATTGTTTTTTTTTTCATCACCTATTATCTTTCTCATAATATCTCCTTGTCACCATGTTCTTTTCTCATTAAGATTGTATTGTTCTTTCGGTCTTATTCTCATAATTTTGCTTTCTCATTAAGTCCCTATCTTGCCATGTCCCTTTTTATTAGGTTTGTTTCTCATAATGTCTGTTTGTCGCAGTGTCCTTTACTCATTAGGTCTTATTCTAATAATATTCCTTTCTCATTAGGTCTGTTTCTCATAATGACTTTTTGTCGTGTGGTCCCTTGTCATAATGTCCCTATTTTCTTATAACCCGTTTTTCATAAAATAGATTTGAAATTATGTTCTTTCTTATTCACGTTTCTCATTGTGTCCCTATACTTTGTCTATTCCTTTTAGATCCCTTTCTCATATTAACCCTTTTTTTCATTACCTCTCTTTCTCATAATGTCCCTTTGCCATAGTGTCCCTTTCTTATTAGGTATTTTCTCATATTTATTATATTTGTTTATTTTTTATATTTCTCTAAGTTATCTGTCTCATAATGTCCCTTTTTCATAAAATACGTTTTTTCTTTAAATGCATGTTCCCTTGTCTCTCTATTATAAGGATCCTTATTAATTACAAACCTTTTTGTCTCTTTTTCATTACTTATATCGCTTTCAAATTATATCCCTTTGTCATAGTCATCTTTCTCATAATGTCTAGAGATTTATTTTTTCTATGTCACTTTCTTATAACATTCGTTTTTCATTGCATAAAATAACTTTATCCTATTTTCTTATTCTAATCTCTCATTATGTACCTTCACGGTGTCCCTTGCTCTCATTATGGTTTATTATTATCGTGTTCCTTTCACATTATATCTCATAGTTCTCATACATATATATCAAACATATTTGGGATTTTGGATTTTTGTTCTTTGAGCTGCGAGGGGACGTTTATCTGTCACTGTCAATAAAAATGGCGGCGTGCGCCATCATATTAGTTCTGGTAGTTTCTCGATAGATGCCACTGTGCATATGACGTCATTTTCTGAATCGCGGTGTTAAGATTCTCCGCAGCAGAATGACTACCCCCGACTGGCCAAATTTCGGTATCGCTTCTCGGCCTTTTGGCTAAGATCAAAGTGTAGTATCTGTTCTTTTCAGCTTAATATCTGAAAGTTCCCTCATTGAGGGACCAGTATATTAAACTGATTTTTGTAAGCTGACGGGATGTTCGGGGCTCGCTCCACTCCTGTCACGGGTCGGCCCGGCATTGCAGTGCCGCCGGGATCGGCCCACATAATACATTAATAGAAGGTATAATAGTGGTTTTGAAGCTATGTGATATTTCTATCATATTCATTATTAGCTGATTCGCGCTAGTTCGCTTTGGCGGCTTGCGTCACTAAATAGAGAATGAGTTATGTTTTCCCCCGTTTTAGTAAGATTTTTACTGGTGCCTCTGTTGGTCGTAACGTGATGATATTAAAGCCTTTCTCAATAAATAGGCTATCCAACAGTTAAATAATTTCCTAAGTCGCACCAGTAATTCCTGAGATCAACGCGACAAACTCATCAGTCCTATAATATTGGTATAGATTTAACATTGCTATCATATTTGCTCTCATTGCTAGTGGTAGAGATACATATATCTAGTTATGATGCATTCGATTCTGCACCCTCTTTCCTCAGACCTCTCTGTGGTTGATAGTTTTTCTATTCACCTCTTTAAGCGTTTCAATTGAGGTGAAAGGTGAATAGAAATGGACCATTAGGAAATATCGTAAAATTATGCGTATATCCGGAAAAATATGCCTGGTCCACTGGTTTAGATAATAAAAATTAATGGGCATTATTTTAACTATATAAAATAGGTAGGTACTATTAAAGTTAAGTTAAAACTTAGAAGAGAGTCTTGTTCGCAAGGTTTACAGCTGTCTGACCTAATCAATATTCAGAATTTAGAACTTTAGTGACCGCAGACTTTTGCAGCTGATGATGGCTAGTCTGATATATGTTTTTTAATTACTGTTAACCCATTACTGTCCCACTGTCGGGCAAGGGTCTCCTCCCGAACGAGGGAGGAGTATTATTACAGACAAGATAAATCGTCCCATGCCAAACTCTACAAAGTTGTCCAGAAGCCAGTGACTAACCCTTCGTAAAGACTCTGAAGACATCAGCTTGAGTGCGAATCGTTGAGCACATTAGTTTGATCGGATTTTACAAGATGGCGTTACCAGTATCCTGAATCGCCTAGCAAAATTCCTCTGCGCCAAAAGATTGTTGTCGGGCAACAATAACAGATGGCAGCAGTGATGCCTATGCGTATTTTCTATTCAAGTTACTTGATTTTATCAAACATCATATTTGTAATAGAACTAATTATTAGCACCTGATTGATCAGTATTACTGTGACGTTGGAGAAAAAATAAGCAGCGAGAACTTATTTAGCACACTCCAAATATATTTTACGAATGGATAAGTACCACATGGTTTCGATGGGTGACCGATAAGACCTTCTAGAGCAGTCCATTTCTCAGATAAATGCGATGTCGTTGATCTTAGTTGTCAACTGAATATTATTCATAACGGAAAGCGTCTGATAGCGCCGATCAATGACAGACATACTTTGCAAGGTTTTTGATGAAAGGTTATCGTTCCAATAATGTACCCTACATTGCAGTCTGTGGTTATATGGCCTTAATTAAGTTGATGCCAATTTGGGGTAAGAAATTACCTGTGCTATTTTTTTCGCAATGTTCTATTTTATTCCAATGACACAATTTTCAGACTGGCATTGCTTCATTCTTTTTAAATCGTTGCAGGCTCTTATGTGGGAAAGGCAGTCTTAATTTGAATATATAAATTTCAACCCCTTCATTCTATGTATCCATTAACTTTGACGCAGTACGACGGTACCTACCTAACAGTTGTCTGTATCCTCAGAGACTCGAATCGATTTATAGAGTAGGCACTTAAGTGATGGTGCGGCTGCCGCATAGGTTCAGACTTTATAGTATCTGCTATGAATTTTCAAATAGACAAAGTATTATGTCTTCTTCAACTAATGAAATGCCTCTTTTCATATTATGTCGTCTGTCTGGTGTCGGGTCTTTTTTTGTACAAAATAAAAATGTATTTCAATTTTTATTAAAATGATCTTTCTACGTGGAAAAGAAGACTCAACGATACTTATAAGTAGGTATATTTTAGGAGGTCATAATATGGTCTTAAGGCCACTGATACGATTTGTTTACATGCTTAATAATAACATCTATATAAGTAAGTGACTCATATTATTGATAACTTTAACGTTTATTATTTGAAATTTTGCTCTTTCTATGAATATACCAAACGACCACGCGGCCACGTGGTATGGCGGTGCAGGAGATATTATTTTTTTGATATCTTTAGTTGTTAACATTAGGGTTATTAGGATCACTGCATTTCAAATCTACTTTTAGATAACTTAGTCGATTACATCATGTTATACAATAAAAATAATATTTTTTATTAAAAATTGCCTTTCTAAAAAAACCAAAACAAAACATCACACAATTAAACATCGATTAATATCAACGGTGTAAAAAACAGTATGCATATTAACCCAGCTCTTCAGGATATGTGACCTGTGTTACCAGTGTTACTAAACTGTACGCCGCATGAGTGGCGAACAGCAATGATAAAAAATTACAACAATTTATTTAAGTAGTGTACTCATAAGTTGTGTAAGTAAAGCTTACGTCTACGGTTTGTGTCAGTTTATGGTAAAATTGCAACGAGCCGATTTCTGCCCATACATGGCGTGCTAAGATATCGTGTTACCGCCTTTTTATGGCCAAAGAGAACAACACGATACTGTAGCCAACAGATGTTTGTTGTATAGCATAAGTAATTAGATTTGTTATAAATGGCAGGGTTAAAGAAACTTGTAAAAACTTAATTGGTGTACTTGATTACAAATAAAAAGTTTCCACATGTATGAAGTAATTTTTATAAATTTTGTCTGTTCTTGGGATTCACTGATGATCATATTCGTTTAAATAATTGTTGTGACAAATATACTATGAAACTATCCATTTCATCTTAAATGGGGATTAAATAATCAGCGTATTTATTTATTTAATTTTCACTGCGGAGAAACTAGCTTATTGGAGACAAGTGCCTTAAAATGTGTTAACTGATGCTTTTCTCGTTTCTTCTGGCAAAATTTATATCTAGCTTGTTTTAAGCTGTCTGTTATATAATTTAACATAAGAGGCTTTATGTTCGATTACATTCACAACAGGTTTCCTTTGTAAGTTACGTGAAATGTCTTGTAAATCAATCATGCATTCACGTATCTCTTATTTAATCACCATGAATATCGGTCGGTTTCCGAAAAACTTCATTTCTGTGAAATCTTTTTGCGACTCTAATATTGAATTAGGTTTACGAAGCGTCTACACGTTTATTTAAGTAATTGACTTCCAGTAATCAAAGCTTTTAAGTTGTGGAAGTTGGTAGCCACTAATGAACTGCAACCGGCTCTATAAGGACTATTAATATTTTTAGTGCAACAAGTCTTAAAAAATTCTCCGGACGACCATATTATGCAGTAATTTATGTTTCGCTTTATTAAGTAACAGTGACAGTTATTACTCATTATCGACGTAAGTTTCCGACATATTACGTATGAGAATTTAAATAACAAATTTTGTATTCATGCCAAAAATATTGTCAGCGGTGGCGTTCACCTTTCGAAGCACGTAATTAAGTAAGTATATCCGAAAGTATGCACGTTGCAATCAGCGAGGTGCAGGATACGGATGTTAAAACTTGTCTTAAATTAAAAGAGTGAAAGAGAGAGAGCAGTCGGCAAAATTATCAAATTAACGCAGTTCCGTTAGCCGGTGCGGTATAATATCACATTTTGGTGTGATGTCGTACAGAAATCGGCAAGTCGCGTGCTCAGCAGGCGCATCGGCGCGTGAACATCGCGCTTATCCGCTCTGCTGCATGTCGTGTGGAATTCGCCTTATATGGTAGCGTATGTGCTGTCTGCACCGCACCTAAAAAAATGTCTATTGTTGTCATAGGAAAAACGGGCGTGGGAAATTGTATAGCGTAACCTATATTTTAGGGTAATGCGTATCGAACGACAGATCACAATACGTGACAAATTACCCACTCTACTGAATCGATGTAAGTATCGGTTTTGTTAAGTCGATATGATTGTACAGCATTATATATTTGGTCTTAACCAGTTTAAATTTCTTAAGTAACATGAACCCGTAGTACGTTATTTGAATTAGAATCATTGCTGAATCTATGACGGAACTCGAGGCGCTCACCAAATATATCTGAATCCGCCACTCTTATTCCCAAAGCCCCAAGCACTTCAAACTTCAATCAAACATGGTTTTCAACCTACACTCCCGAACCGGCGGAAGTTCTAAAATCGATGATATTGTTAGAGTTTAATAACAATAGTAACTGCACCAAAAACAGGCTACGTGCGCTTTACGATGCCTTGGAGTATTTTGTATCTTGTTTCTGAAACTAAAATGGAAAATTGATTTCCTTTAACCTTTCCAAATTAACAGTGTCTTGGAAAGTTTGTTGAGGTCGTAACAGACATTAAGAGCTCTAACAAATTTTCTAATTTACGATCAGTATAATATAAATACATACATAATATTCAAAGTTCTGAGAATAAATTATGTAAGTTCCCGCCGCCAAGTCGGCAAGCGGGGCCGTAATAACCGCACCTGTAGGCTCAAATCACGGGTAACTGTAGAAGCTACGGAACTTTCAACTAAATTATATTCACATCAAGAACCTGTACTTTTTAAGTATAAATGTAACACTATCTAGCATATGCATACATTTTACAGTGTGGAGATTCCCAAGATTCCTTGCCATGCATTTATGTCGTCGTACAGAACAAATTTTCATACGTACGCGGTAATAAAATTATTATAACTTCCGTGGTAATATGGAGATGTTACTTTCTTAAAGATCCGTAGAGCTGTTCACATCGGGTGCTATGATACTTTCTCTATTCATACACAGTCTCCTCACTTTCACATAGACACGAGTATTCATTAATGAGAAATGAGATTGTTCGCAAACTTTGATAATCAGATTTAACTTCCCACAATGTTACACAGGATTGTGTTAGACGACGGAAATAAATGTATTTCTCTGTCACACGCATTGTTAGAGCGTGTGTTCTAACAATTATTATTACTATGTATAATGTTATAATATGATATCTCTAGATCTTCGTTCACAGGCCTACTTACAATGATTACGACAAAAAACGTGAACTAAATGATACTTTCGTTGTGACGCCTAACTGCCAACGCCTCTGATTATGGACATTAATTATTACTTTTCTACTCTTATGAGACTCTCACTTAATAATTAATCTAAACGGTGTATTTTGGAGAGAGGGACCATACTGTCTGCGAGTGTTTTTCTCGATTTGGCTTGAAGCCAAAGCTGGGTAAAATCAAGTCTGTCTGCCTCATAAATTCCAAGTTCGAAGTGGAACTCAACGTACTGAATGAATTTCATTCATTCCTCCGTTCCGTTTGTCTACCAATATCTGCTCTCGTGCAAATAAAAACAGAGGAAAGCGCGTTCCGAAACCAAATATTTCACATTTTACATTCAACACATTAATGTGGGTTAATTGATAGATACACGAATGCTTGGCCTAAACTAGTGATGTGTTGGTTTAATCGCGTGCAGTTGATTAGTGTGTAAAAAGTAGCTTGTTGTTGCCGCAAACCAGTCAGCTGTCTGTTGTCTCCTTTCTCAAACGTTAATTAAAGAAACACATCATTCTTAAAAAATATGGGCATTCACATTTCATACAGTGGACAATGCCGTGCAGTATTAGTCATTCAATTAAAAGACAATACCGCAGTGCGTAAAGAGAATTTTTCCTCTTGAAAAGTTACTTACTTATATTAAAAATTGAAGGCCTTGATTTGAAAAAAAATAGTTTTATAAAATCAATCTAGCTTAGACACTTATGACAAAGTATCCTGTTGCTAGATTAGACTCCAACTGTGAGAAAAATAATCAATGATTGTTGTTGAATGAAAAAATATGTTACTGCATCAAATACTAAGATCTTGCTTTCATTATAATATTACTGTTTTGACCTTTAAATTGAAGAGATTTTAATCTAGTTTCAAGGGCTGGTGAAACAACACAAAGCAGTATGTTTTCCTTGATCCGCCCGGAAACACTTGGATTCGCCAGAAAGTGATTAAGATTATTTACTTAAATAATCATGAGTAAGTTATTGCAACTTGTAGTTTATTGGTAAAATATAATCATAAATTCGTAAACTTGTGACTCATGTATCAATTAAATAAAAAAATATATGTCATCTATACTAATATTATAAAGCTGAAGAGTTTGTTTGTTTGTTTGATTGTTTGTTTGTTTGTTTGTTTGAACGCGCTAATCTCGGGAACTACTGGTCCGATTTGAAAAATTCTTTCAGTGTTAGATAGCCCATTTATCGAAGATGGCTATAGGCTATATATCATCACGCTACGATCAATAGGAGCAGAGTAACAGTGAAAAATGTTACAAAAACGGGGAAAATTATGATTATCTTAAGTGACGCAAGCGAAGTTGCGCGGGTCAGCTAGTCATTAATAAGAAACAAATGTCTTATTATCGATTTCTTGTAAAAATAATCTCTAAAAATATAAAATGATGTTAGTCTGTTTGTACGATATAGGCATGACGTAATATTGACGTGCGATTTGATAATAAGTTTTTAACGTATTGTAAACGGCCTCTCCTGACAGTGGTCAAGGTCGAAGCTACTCAGCCAGAATAATAAGGCGGATGAGACAACTCCTTGTTTTTTGAATAATTTGTTACGTTAGTTTCGGTTGATTGCAATATGACATTCAATTATTAAATTAACAGTTGTTTATGAAGTTACAGGAATTCGTTGCCATTATATTACAATGTAATTATATCCACATTTTTGTGCACAATTTGTATTTTGCTGCTCCGAACTGCTAATTACGATAAGATCTTTTGAATCCAACATAGTTTGGAAAAAAGGCTAAGCTGATCTTTATTTAATACAGTGTTTCTCAGATACAATCAGTTCAACTTATGCTATAGAAAACAGTCCACAGACGGTATGCACTCTTAACACAACAATAACGTGCCTTACACTACTTTCGAACAGATGCCACTTAGTAACGAACAATTAACACGTGCATACGAAACAAGAATGCGTGTCAAAAGAGCACGCTACCTTGTAGACGATGACGCAGGTCGCTCTTGTCTATTGTTAGCACGCACGTGAAGCAGGGCGCGCTGTGTGCTAAAACTCTGACAACTTTCCGCGCCGAGCATGCTAGTAGCTAGCTAGTTCCATAGCACGGAGGACGCGATGGCTCGCTGGGGCGACGAAAAAACGTTATATTTCATACTCCTATATCGTAATCAAGAGTGTTTGTGGAATAGCCGTTCACCTTTTTACAAAAACAAAAAAGCGAGAGAAGACGCGTATCATAGCATATTAGAAACGTTTAATGATAATCAGTTGGACTTGAAATGTATTAAAACTAAAATTAAGAATTTAAGATCTGTGTATCACACGGAATTGAAGAAGGTGAAAGATTCAAGAAATGCTGGAGGCGATGGTCCAGTTTACAAGCCTAGCTTGGCTTGGTTTGAGGAAATGCATTCCTTTCTCGGTGCGGAGGTAGATTCCCAATCGGCTGAAAGTCAAGAGAACTTAACAAGTGAAATAGTAAGTTTATACTTTTGCTTAATTTATCAGGTGTAAAATTTATATTTATGCAATTACAGGGCTGCGACTGCAGCATTTGTCAAAAATAAACCCACAGTTTTAACTACCTATCATTACAGCCGGCGCCTGTAACAGATCCCCGTAACAGTAGTATCGTTAACAGTAGCGACTTGACCACCTGTAAAACAGCAAATGTTGGATATATCATACAAGTCGAAAAGCAGAATGTATATTTTGTAAAATCGTATAAAAAAGTAGCCTAAACCGCGTTTTGCGTCGCACCCGCTTCGTCCCTCGTCTGCCCCCCAGACGCGCGCCGGCGCGCCGCGCCGTCGCACCACGCCGGTCGCCGCCCGTCGAAAATGCCGTAGTGTGCTATAAATATTGTAATAGGTAGTATGCAATTGCAAGGCTTGCGGTTGTAAGCGCTATACATATGATTCGTTATGGTATCACTGATTGTTTCAGATATTATTACGCACCATTAGTGGAGGTTAACCTAAGATAAAAAAGGATTTGAAGCTCTCTTTTATCTCTATTTATCCCCTTTTCAAAGCCCTTCGACGCAGATTATTCTTAATACTTTGTCTGTGTATGTACATCTATAATCTGAAATCACCCTAATAAGACGTGTTTTGTCACAGGAAACCCTGGGTGAAATACACTGCGAAATACCCACACAACACTCAGCGTCCGAACAAATCTCAGTTGAAGTATCATTGAATTCTGATATAAAGGAAGAAGTGACAGAATCAAGCGATATTGACCAAGCCACGGCTAACGATACACATAGCTACCCCATTACATTGACACCTGACCCGTTAGCAGGAGCTGCCACAGAAACTCTAAGGTATACGGAAAGACGTAAAGACCAGAAAAGAAGTAACCCTAGGAAGAGACCACACGAAGACACAGACATTCCTAAGAATGTTCTAGATCGATTAATTAGTACATTGTCGTGCCTGAAACCTTCTCACTTAACAACTGTGGACATAAACGATCAAACACATTTATTCTGTCTGTATGTAAGCGCTCAGTTAAAAAAGTTGCCGGAACACGTATCTGTAGAATTGCAGCTTCAAATACAAAATTTATTGACTGAGGCAAGACTAAAATGGCTTACTAGGTCTCATAATACATCTTCATCAGAATGTACTGTTGTGAAGGAAGAAAGAATATCTGAAGATGGCAGACCAGAACCTGAATGACGGATAAAAGAAAAATACCTAGTACTAAAATTAAAACTATTTACTTATTTTTTTATATGACTAACTTTTTCGAATTTATGGAGTTTCTTTTTACGGTGTTAATATTGACGGTATTTCTTTTTATTTTTAATAAACGGAAATTATAAATTGCATTTGTTTTATTGTCACTTCCTACATCAGTTGTCATAGAAAGTATTAACCAAAGTCAATAAATTGATTTCACATTTTGATCTGGTTCAATAAATACAGTTTTGTTCTTCCTAAAGCAATTTAATGTGGAAGTTTGTCTGTCAAAGTAACTTAACTATGTATAACTTTATACCTTGTCTGACTTGTGATTAAAATTTCGTTATTGGCTTAACAACTAAATAGGTAATCGCGATAATATGTGTGGCTAGGCATAATTAAGGGTAGACTTATCGGTACAAACGTTATATATTTATTTATTATTCTGAGTAATCGTTGAAAATGTTACTATCGTTGTTGATATCCGTAATCATAGGAATTTTGCTAAGCCGTTATGATATTCCACGTAATTTTGATAATTTTGTACGTACGAAATTGATATGGATCATTATTTTTACGTCTTCTCGATAACATATCTTTAGTTAAATTTGATTAAAACACAAAAATAAATCACTTGACCGAGACATAAATTTAAAATTGAATGCATTTGAAACAATAACTGCACTAGATTGGCGCCATAATTAATAAAAGGCGTCGCCAAACAGGTGACAATAGCACGAGAATTGTATGAGTTTATTAATACTTATAGTTACGTACAATACAATTCATAATGAAACAATAGATCCACAAGCTCGCATCCGTTAACCAAATCCATACCGTTGGCGCTTTGAATTTAAAACGTAACGGACATACGGAGGCCAAAGACACTGAACGATGACGTATTTCGGAAGTCCTCTCTGTCTATCTTACATCGCTAATTTTAGTATATTCTTCATTCTTGTCTGAGCCGGTTTTTTGCTATCATTTTTTCGACAAACCGACGACGGTTAACTTGGCGGGAGTATGTGATTCGTTTTGTTATCTCGTTTGTTAGCCTGTCAAAACACGCTTCTTATAACATTTTGGATGATTTACTTTTAATATCATATTTATTTTCCCCCTTGTTTATCCGTTGCTGAAACTAAATGTTCTTTATATTTATGTTGCCCTGCGGGACATCGTTAAATTAGATACATTGAATCATTTTAATTTATGTCGTGTACACGAGACACACAACTAGTACAAATGGCGCCGAAAAGTCCACGATGGCAGTAAAAAGTGCGAGTCACGACCGAAAACGGCCACGAATGAATTTTGATAGTAATAAACAAAATTATTCTGCTGAGGCAAGTATTCTTGATCCTTGTTTTATTGCATTCCAGTCGCACCCTACAACGTGGGAGGTTTAATACAATTTTCAAAGTTACAAGTCTGAAGATTTTTAGACGATGATATCATAAGTCTAGTTGCTGACGTAGAAATTGAGGATAACGTAGACGCTGCTAAGGAGCTGTTATTAATAATAAAAACTTACTTATTATAAAGTCTATGATTTTAGGGACTAAATATAATTAAACTGCTCAAAATATTTTAAACTAAACTGATCTACTCGTAGACTCGTGGAAGTTTTTATTACCTACAATAAATAAAAAAAAATAACAAGCTCCTTGCTTCGCTAATTATTAAATAAAATTTAGCTGAAGTCTTCCCCTGATACGTATTAACTTAATTAATTATATTGCTACGTATAATCCTTACTTATTTATTTTTATTGACGGTACCAATACCATGTACCTATTTTAAAACTATATTGAGACAGGATAACTCTTGTATAGGCAGGTTCGTGTCGTGGTTAACTGGGTGTCATTGTTAAAGTTTCCTATTTAACGAAACATTTGTAATTTTATTCTATTATAATATTTAATATATGTTCTAACCAGCAAACGAATAACACCCATCTATGTTGATTCGTATGCCTACTTTCTGTTAATGCGCGAATAAAATTGCAGACAAACCGTAAGCTGCTTATTTATTATGCGATATAAATAGACGCTTGCCACTTGGAATACAACAGGAAGTGTCCATTTTGCATTATATTATAATGTATAAAAATATCTTCATCAATATGTAACATGGATAGTTAATAAAATATGGACTGTCGCATCTATTGCATTCTCAGATCAAATATGACTAAATTAACATAAAATACCTCATCATCTACTTAATTGTATAAAACTGCAAAATTACAATGAATATTTATGAACGGCGAGAAATTGCGCGAATTAGTCAAAAACTTTTATTCATTCTTAGACGGTAGTTCAACGATCTGTCTTAAACGAATTATTATAAGCACGTTCCTAATTTGGTCATATTTTTGCGTTTTATTATGATTTTACTTGCAAATAAGTGTAATTAGATATGTTAAGTTCTATTCATTTAATTTAATGCAATGCGTTTATATTACGTGGAGGGTATTTAAACAAAAACCTTTTTAAAATGTACAAGATGAATAAATAAAGTAGGTAGAAAATTACTATCTCTGCAGATTTCACTGTTGTTTTTAACAATTTCTTTACTTACACGACGATTTATATTAAGATGGACAAGCTGACTACCTATTTCGCAAACGATGACACGTCTTCAACGCACCAAAACTAAACTAAGTAGTAAAACCTTCTGAGAAATAGATGGTCTAATGCCGACTAGCAGAAGGTTATTTTGACCACAGGTAGGTCAAGCACCGCCTAATGATAAAAATTGCCTTATAAAGGTGCAATAATTGAGGCTCAACAAATGCGTGGCATGTGTGTTATCTCGTATATAACATATTCTACAAGGACGGTACGTTTTAGCAAGTTAAAACGAGCTCGTTCACCTTGACACGGATGCACACATGCCATTTCCTTCCTTCCCCTCAGTCAGTCGTAATTAAATGCGACTGGAACTTTCGATGGAGTAGAGAAATATGGGGATGGATAGGTAGGACGTCAATCATTTTGTTTTTTTTTTTAAATTTTAGCTTATAGTTATTCCTTATCGTTACAATAAACATATAGCCAGTTTCATCACTCGTATTTACTTAACGTTCTACGTGGAATCTGGTCTGAAATATTCGAGCTCCTTACCAAACCAATTTTACCCGTAAAATGCGTAGACTTGGCGAAGGTGCCTCTGCTAGTATTTCTAATTTTCGAAAAATCCGTTAAAAATCCCAATAATTACGTATTATTCATTATAATTTATAAAATTATTAATATGTTGGCATAATGTGGTTTAAATTATTTATATAGAAATACTACAAATAAAGGAATGCTGTTTCTATTTATTAGGACTTTACAATAACGTTGTCCTTAATACGAACTGCGTATTATTAAATCAATATGTGTCATCAAATACATATTAATAATTCTTGGTAAGTAGGTACCCGATTGTACAACATTCCTCAAACTTGAGTACTGAAATAATTTATTTTATTTATGAAAACATTTTAAGACAAATTGTATTTCGTTACTTTGAGTTCTGCTGAATCTGCACAACGTTGTTTTCCTCTACCCGTTTTACTTCGGTAATTGGCAACTTTACCAAATAATTGGTGAGGAACCGGTAACGTAATTAATTAGAGAAGGGAATCAACTAATTATTTCTAACAATATTCTAGTACATTCTACGTTTTAAAGCCGGCTGGCAGACACCATAGTCCCCATAACTAGCTAGCACTAACATAGCCTACGAGGAGGCTCTATTATGGAATATGCCGTCTGGATATGGTCCCAAACGCCAAGGTTTAATGCTCGCGGTGTCCAAAAATGGTGCGCGGTTGTCGTATGCGCGTGCGCACTCACTAGACCTTTTATGGGTTTCCAGTAACCTTATACACTTGAAGCGAAGGCGATGGCTAAACGAAGGAAATCGTCTTAGAAGTGCTTAATTTTATTTTTAGAATCTCTATAGATAGAAATATATTGTAAGCAAATAAAAGTAACTATCCACAGTAGCCCGACTTTTAATACATAGATACAAGTTCCACGTAGCCTCTGAAACGCATCTTAATCAAGTAGTTGCTATGTGGATTGGTGCCTGGATAAGTAGCCTAAACTTTTTGCTGAGTATGTACCACTTCCAATTAACAAAATTCGACCCGAAACCACTCTATGAAACAAAATTAAATTAAAATCCTAAAAACATTTTAGTTTGTGAAATAATTGGCTTGAAAAATAATAATATTTTTGCAAAGTTTTCGTCTAAAGAGGTCTACTGTAAAGCACTTAGTACATAATTATATTTCCTGTACTATGATGGATCGCTGGAGGTCATTGAATTCGCTTGTTGTTAACTTATTTGTTGTTTTGTCCTTTAAACGTTTTACGCTTCAGAAAAGAAATAAGTGGAACGAATCGATTGGCGAAACTAAAGTAAATTATAGCATAACAAACACACGTAGAACGAGATGCTGTATCCAAAGATTGTTTACGGTTTATATTGTTTATTCCTTCCTATATCTATGTAAACCATATTATTTGTTATTAGCCTGTTTCCATGTCCCACTGCGGAGCAAAGGCCTCAAACAGATGAAAAAGGAAAAGTGGAAAAAGGCGAGATATTATATATGTATGTATGTAGGTAGGTATATGAAAATCTTAGCAAAACTTGGAGATACACGACAATTTTTTTGTTTCATGCCGTCAGTTCTTTAAATCCAAATATAAAAAAATGTCGTTAATATTTTTACAGTTTACTTTTGTAACAACATAGGTAGGGTTAAGCATGTTGACTTTACATACTTATACTAAAAGCAGTAACGCATGCTATTATATCATCTTCATAACGGTAACGATCTAATGTCGTTGACACAAATGGTACAGCGCATATACCTACACTGTACCTGTATTTGCTGTTGGTAAAAGATAGGACCATGCCGTAGTTTCGTCTGCAATAAAATAAGTCATACCTATAAAATAATACGTATAGTAGGTATGTACCTATCTCTATAATCTTTTAAGAAATAAATTTATCGGAAGTAATTCGCAATTTAGTTATTTAAAAATAAGTAGCTTCTATTTTCATTGCCAAATTACTGGAATCCCCTTAAGATATAAATTCTAAAAAATACTTTATATCACTAACGAATCGATAGTAAAAATATGCAAGAACTGTACCTTTGTCACTTAAGCCAGTGCCTACAGTTGTTTATCAAAGAAAACGTGACACTATTAAGTATTAGTTAATCGATGGAATCATTTGATTAGATGATTGGAATCGGATGTGTATCTATGTCAGTCTTATTGTAATGCCGCTAAATGGACTAAACAATGGTTTAGTTTTATTCATGGCGTCCTTAGTTATTATTCTTTTGTATCGCATTTACTAGGCAGGTAAAAAAATATATATTTTATCCCTGCCTACTTACCCGTCTCGATCTACTGTCTCGTAAAATTCCGTGCCAATTTGTTGTTTGCCAAAAGGTATATTTGCGGTAGGTTTCAAATAATGTTCATCGAATTTAATTAACTAGTTTTCAGCAGTTTGTTCTTCAGTCTTCCTTCCTGCTTGAATTCTTCTCATTGTTGTCACTGATTCTGCGAACACGGACTTCCCGTATTCGGATATAAATAACTCTGTGGTATTACTTAGGTTTCTTATACAAAAGCGGTTCCTTTTGGTTATAGGTTTTTGATACTTCGTCTCCTACATATTTCATACATTAAATACGTATTATGTAAGGTACATTTTTTTTAACATTTTGTGTAAGATAGGATGGACTCCAGATGGTCAGTCTTAAACAATATGGACAATAAACATAACACAATTCTAATTGCTAAGTAATATTACAATTAAAGCCACCTACATATTCCAATACTGTCCACGAACAAGCTAAGCATGTATATGGATCACCAAGGTGTACCAGATGCACAAACATAGCAATGAACTTGGTTCGCCGCTCGCCTCGGCCTTGCGCGCGCGTTTAATTGCGCCGGCGCATACTGCATCGCGTGATTACTTACAAAACAAACTACTGAAACGAATCCATCTATAAATAGCTGGCAGTAGGCTGAAATATTGTGTCAGTGTTACTGTTACTGCATTGCACTTGTTGCTAAGCTGTGGCACAGATGATCTGATCTATTGGAGATAAGATAAACAAATTGACTGAGAAATTATGCGCCATCTCTCTCAGCCCATCTGTTATAATTTGTAAGGCTTATTTGACAGGTTTTTGAATGTATTTTGTAGGACCACTTAATTCTAAGGCTGACAGAAGGTTGTATTACTTCTGTATCATTTAAATTACTCTAAGGAAGTACGAAACTGCCTTGAGGAATGCCGAATATAGTTTAAGTAAGATGGGTATTAAAGATTGTACTTGTGTACTTGTTGTTTTTCTTAGATTATATCTGTAAGACCTTAATAATTCCTCTTTAGGATTGCCGCTGTTATATACGTATATTGTAACTATTGAATTAACTCCTCGTTATTGATTTTAAAGGGACAGTAATTGGCATCTGGAAGTCATCATCATCAAGTTAAACATCATGAAATTAGACGATGCCATCTAATAGTCTGAAATTGAAATATTTTTTCTCGCAATAACCATAACTGCGTGCGTAAATTGCGTATAAATCGATTTGAAATGCGTTTCGCTAGTAGTTACTTTGACTGATATACTCTACATTGCCTTCAGTCATGATACGTCAATTTAAGAAGATTCGAGTACCTTTATGATGAAGTAAATATTTGAAGAGGCGATATGTTTATCTTGTGACGCTGAGTGACGTGAGACGCTCATTTTTTATCATCACTAGACGGAATTTATTGAGTTAAGATCTCATTATTAAAATTAAGTTTATTACAACTTATTTCACAATAAGGTACGTACCCAGAATATTGTTTCGAGTGAGAAGTGAAAAATTTTGTCGCTTTTTCATATTCTTGTAATTTCAAAAATAACTTCCTTCAAAGCGTTATCAGGTCAATTTAATTAGCTAAGGAACAATAATCACTTCGTTCCTGGGATCTCAATTGACGCAATTATACATGCACGACCTACTAAAATAAATATTTCCTTTTATACTGGAATGAATACTGAGAATCGTAATGTCCTAAGAATCGCTTTGGCGTCATTAGGTTGGTAGCGGTTTATTATTTTATTTAATTCGTTACATATTTACTAGTTAGATACGAGGTACTTACTAATTTATTATTTAGTATATTATTGTTCGTAAAATTACAATAATTAAAAAACATGAAGAACTTTTCATAACCTAAAATTTTAATGGCTGCCAACGAGGTCTACAGCCTTGGCTTTGACTAACTTCATAGTGTATATTTAAAAAATAAATATCACATGACGTAATACTCATAAACAATTGTATTATATTGTACACGCCCAAGAATTCGCGATAATCTGTGTACTGACGTCATCGCAGTCAGCTGATAACGTTTCTTGATATTATTACACACAGTTACCTGTCGTTTTATGATAACACACTTTATCGACTTGAAATACTGGATTAAAGTAGTAGGAGCAAAGTTTTTAAAATATTGAAAACATTCGTACCTAAACTTCTATACACTTCTGCATATAACTTTGAATTAAAGTGAGTACCTACTCAACTTATAACTAAAGCGACCTAACTGAAGTATTTAAAAGTATTTTTTTTTTCAAAATCTTAAGATATTATATACTTAAAGCTTCTCCTACACTCACTCTATCTATTGGTGAATACTGCATGAAAATTCGTTTAGTAGATTTTGAGTTTATTGCAAACAGACAGGCAGAGGCGACGAGGGATCTTTATTTTAACAATGATAATTATGTTATAGCTAAAGTTACTGTGCTTTTATAGGAAACTACATAAATAGAAATGGATTTTATTTTGTTATGTTCTAGGTATATAACGTATTGACAAATAAATGTATTTAAATCGCACACAGTATTTCAAATAACTACAAGTTAGTGATTCACGATGAATAAATAACGTTTAAGTAGGTATTAAATAAATAATTTTTCTGTCTATACAAAATGAACAAGCATACGGATAAACGAGGGAAAAATAAAAATAAATTGCCACCTCATTGTCATTTTGCAAGTTTTTCTGAATTTGTGACATACACGACATGGCGGCGTAACTAACAAATTACGCTCTTTAGACCTTATTTTACCCATTAAAATATGTAATATAATCTTAAAATTTCCTGTTTTGCTTGGAATTCAAATACTTATAGAATATGGGTATTATTTCTTATCTGAACTTAATTGGATGACACGCAAACAAGCTACTACCTTAGCCACAAATACGCATTATATTTTATTAATTATTCAGTTATTTTATATGACACTGTTTCTATGTAAAGCAAGGAAAAAATTGAATATTTAAAAGTTAAATTTTTATTGAAGCGACTATTAAGGATTTTAAAAATCATAGAAATTTTGGTAACCTAATCAAGTACTTAGCTAATATAGAATTGGATTGAGAAATTATTTTAATTCCTAATTATTTTAAAATATTGGAAGAACCAAATCACATAACAGCATTAACAAGAAAATCTATTAATTTGCATAAAATGGCCATTTTAGTCGACAATAACTAGGTAATGTTCATAGTCTAATGACCACATTGTCAGGTTTCCGTCAGAGCACTCTCCACTGGCCTGTCTCGCTGAAACCTGGCCTATGACCGTCTATCTGTAACGATCTTAAGGTCAACACCCTGTCGCTAAGTCCAATGAAAGTAAAAGTAGGAAAAGTGAAAACCTCAGGATTATGACTGAAAAATGAAAACTAACCATAGATTTTAAAGTTATTTTTGCTCTTGCACGCAAATTACAGAATTTCGAAGTAAATTCAATGTTATTGCAGAATATTTCGCTTTGTTTTGAGTAAAAATAAAAACAATTTGCATAGTCCACTTTAATAACCATTCAAAAAGTGGAGTCATATAACAAATTGATCATCGTATCTGTGATCAATCGTCACCTGATTCGATTACTTGCGATGACTCATTCGGTCAAATGTTCTAAGAAAACAGAACTATGAGTCACACCAGTTTTATTTGTTTTTACGTTACATGATTTTAAAGTACAATCTAATGTACGACTGACATTGGTTCAAGGAAAAATGTTAATAAACGTACTAACAACATGCAGGGCTATATGTATTCGATGATATTTTCCGTAATGGTGTCATTACAAGTCAACTAACTTTTATCATGTTATTGTCCAGTACATTGGTTGCGTACCTACTATAATATCCTGTTCCATTTACTTGACAAACAACTAAACGAGCCTTGCTTGGCGAAGTAATAAACAAGACCGAGGCACATCAAGGTGATGCCCAAAACTTGCCCAAATCGTTCCGTATTGCCGATTTCGGTGCCACCAAAAAGGAAGTGATCGCAATTTATCAGTAACTATGTTTAAGATACGTTTTCTGTTGGTCATAATTTTTCTTAAAAGTAAACTCGTTGGCTCGTGCGATTCGTAGAATTAGCGCAACAGTTTTCTTAACAAATAAACATTTATTTATCGTAGATAATAACTACCTGTATGATTACAGCTCCGAAGAATTAAGGAAATGTATAATTATGACTAAGAATCATGAGACGAGTTTTTAACTGCTAATCAATTATTTTTCAAACATAAATGCTGACTAGACATAAACAATAATAAATCCCATAGAGAGAAAATCTGGTTCCTATTTGAATTCGCCGAGGCAGACAGCGTGTTTTATAACGTGCAAATTAATACAATTGAGGAGAAGCGAGGGCACGGAGGGTGCAGTAGGATGAGTCATGTCGTCCCATGACCCGCCCCATGCGCCGCTGCACCGACGGGGGTGAGCAAAATCAATACACGCAGACGACTGCACAATATTATTCCATTCTATATGTATTCAGGGAACATTTCCACACTCAAAACTAAGGGTGTCTCGCCTCTCAAATGTATTGATTTTGTAATCCTGTGCTACAGTCCCTACAGTAGCACGCCGTACTATGTTTTACGTTATCAAGTAGAGTATCAATCAAGGTTTACGATAAATCTAATTACTGTCACGTTTGTGATGTCCACGTGTTTGTCCGATGCGTCACGGTATCATCACAGATCTGGTTTCGCTCCGGGTACACGGCCCGGCCCACGCTTTCATTCAATAAGCATCGGTTTGTTTGTGTCGCTCCACGTCTAGCCCGTAACACCATAAAAACACATCGTGAGTTTTATAGATTTTCGTATTTTCGCAACTTCTCCGCGCAGTCACTGTAACGTCTCGCGGCTGGAATAAGATATCTCTCGTCTTTTACGCCCGTCAGTTAGTAATGCTTTCTGATCTCTTCATAATTATAATGAGAATATTTTCAACGGTAGACTTCTAATTAAATATTTGTAGGTTAATGTTAGGCGTTTGCGGTAATTAGTGCAATATAGCTGATTCATAGAGAAAGTACCGAGACGCTGAAGAGAAATTTCAGTGTTTTAAAGTGATATATTTGTTAGCCAAAGTAGGTTCGCGGCATACGGTACGTGAGCGGTTGCGAGTACCGTAACGTCTCAGATAAAGTGTAGTGCTATTATATCGCTTATCAAGTTATCAACCATCGCTCGTTATCAACAGATGTATGTGGATAGAGCCGAGTGCGTTACCATATATGGTGACAAAAATTGAGTCAGCTCGTGATTGGCGGAATAAAACTGTTGCCGATAGTGTGTGAACTTGTGATAAGGCCCGTTTTATATAGTTATCCTCAAGAGCCGGTTCTCATTCAGTGAGGTGTGCTTGACCGAAGCAGCACGAGTCGTACCTAGTCATTAACTTTATATATAACAGTAAGTTTCGTTTGTTTTATAAATAATTAAATTGTGATATTTAATAATATTAGTTTAACAAGTTTTTGTATAAAAATATAGCGACGTTTAGAAGCAGTGTTTAGAATTTGTTAACGACAACTGTGAAAACAATACCTGTATTACATAACAGCATTTACTTACGTAATATAACAGTGAAGTGATTTTCGTTTTGGATTTTGTGCATTCGCAACTCTTGCGCCTCGGAGATTAGTCGTTCGCGTCCTCCTCCCTAGTACGTCCCTCTTCCAGAGGATTGTGAATTATTTATTTAAACGTTCGCTGTTTTCGTAGTTTTAATATGTTTTAGGAATTTAGTTGTTTCAACTGAGCTTTTATTTTACTTATAATTATTTTTGCAACTTTCAGACTAATTCAATATGTGCGACGAGGAAGTTGCTGCGTTGGTGGTGGACAATGGCTCCGGTATGTGCAAGGCCGGATTCGCGGGCGACGACGCGCCCCGCGCCGTGTTCCCCTCGATCGTGGGCAGGCCGCGCCACCAGGGCGTCATGGTCGGCATGGGACAGAAGGACTCGTACGTAGGCGACGAGGCCCAGAGCAAGAGAGGTATCCTCACGCTCAAGTACCCCATCGAGCACGGCATCGTCACCAACTGGGACGACATGGAGAAGATCTGGCACCACACCTTCTACAACGAGCTGCGTGTCGCGCCCGAGGAGCACCCCGTGCTGCTCACGGAGGCCCCCCTCAACCCTAAGGCCAACAGGTGAGTTCGACTTTCCAGTCAGATGATCAGACAGTTAGGCAGTCAGTCAGTCAATCAGGCAGCGGCCAGTCAGTTAGTTCAGTCTATGCAACTATGACACTGGTAGTGACCGCGCCGTTTGTTTCGCAGAGAGAAGATGACACAGATCATGTTCGAGACGTTCAACACGCCCGCCATGTACGTCGCCATCCAGGCCGTGCTCTCGCTGTACGCGTCCGGTCGTACCACCGGTATCGTGCTGGACTCCGGCGACGGTGTCTCGCACACGGTGCCCATCTACGAGGGCTACGCGCTGCCTCACGCCATCCTGCGTCTGGACTTGGCCGGCCGCGACCTCACAGACTACCTGATGAAGATCCTCACCGAGCGCGGCTACTCGTTCACCACCACGGCCGAGCGTGAGATCGTGCGTGACATCAAGGAGAAGCTCTGCTATGTCGCCCTCGACTTCGAGCAGGAGATGGCCACCGCTGCCTCCAGCAGCTCCCTCGAGAAGTCCTACGAACTTCCCGACGGTCAGGTCATCACCATCGGAAACGAGCGTTTCCGTTGCCCTGAGGCTCTATTCCAGCCCTCATTCTTGGGTATGGAAGCCAACGGCATCCACGAAACCACTTACAACTCGATCATGAAGTGCGACGTCGACATCCGTAAGGACTTGTACGCCAACACAGTTCTGTCTGGTGGTACCACCATGTACCCAGGCATCGCTGACCGTATGCAGAAGGAAATCACCGCCCTCGCCCCATCCACAATGAAGATTAAGATTATCGCGCCCCCAGAGAGGAAGTACTCCGTATGGATCGGTGGATCTATCCTGGCCTCCCTCTCAACCTTCCAGCAGATGTGGATCTCGAAACAGGAGTACGATGAGTCTGGCCCCTCCATCGTGCACAGGAAGTGCTTCTAAGCGGCAAGTAAGACTATTCCTAATTTATGATGCCCTACACCAGGCCCCTGAAAGGGCGGCTCAAACTACGCTTGTGATCTTTTATTTAAGTTCAGTATTTAAAGTAGGTTGTAAGGTATCGTAATATGCATATTACGTAAGCGAAGCGGAACGTTGTCGATTCCGTTTTTTTTGACAAAGATTTTTATTTATTTATAAATCGTTACTAACCTGAACATTTGTAATAAAAGATAATTTATATACCGGTATAAATCTGTATTTTTCTTGCTTTCTATCCTCTCATCTCATTACCTCGTATTTAGCGATATAAGTGAGAGACTGGGTCTCGCATTTACCGTTTATGACAGACATAATGACATGAATCTGCATTTCTCGCTGACCATCTAGAGCTTTACTGAAGTTTCTAACTGCAAAGCTAGTCATTGACCGTTTTAGTTTTAAATGCGGCGGCGCGCCGGTAACGGTCCCCTGCACACTTATTGCTGGGTATTTTATCATCATAACTGCTTCACATTACAGAAATAATCTACATATTCGTATTCCTACAAATGACTACAATAAATATATTGAGAGATATACTGAGTACTGATATAATAAAGATAAATAAAGTACCTAGTACTATTATAGATAAACATTGAAGTGTGTGAAGAAATGCCATTGATTTTGAAATTGAGTCCACATACATACATCATCCACTTATCGATTCATGGTCACATTATCAACTTGCTCTAATCAGTTCTGATAGCAATACCTACATTACTAACTAATTGGTATAATGAACACTTCTAGGGAACGAACAATACGTTCGTGTTGCATTTAATATCGCTAATGGAATTGTAGTTGAAACATGGGCGTTGCCATAATTGTATTGGATCAGGAAAACCGCACCCAACAGCTTTAGGTTACTAACAGGATATTAGCCTCTAGAACTAAGTAGCTATTTTTACCACTAGAGGAAAATAAATAGGTAATGTTATACATATTTTAGAACAATATATTATTTGCCGCTCATTATTTTTCATCACGAGCTAACAACGTGACTGCTGTTTGCCTCATAACAATAAAATATCCTTGTAGGTTCTCAATACAAGGTAGACGTTTAAGCCTACTTAAACGCTTATCTATAACACAGGTTTTACGTAATAATATAACACTTATTATCGTTATCATATGATTATGATTCTTTCGTAACAGTTGTCATAACAAGCTTACTTTACAACATATGCATAAACGTTACGTTCGATTGATTACAACTTCAATTTCTATTAGTTAGTCGGTTGATTATTCGTAATACGTTATGTGTATCGTTTTTACCATCGATTTCTCCGAGCGAGTGATATATTGTTGCATTAATTTCCATACCAATTAAGTTCTTAATCATTTACTTGGATTATCGTTTTCTAATCTCGTCATGTAATACGTCAAACGTGTTGATTTTTATAACTGTTTTGACAGTTAGAAGTTTAAGTTATTAAACTAAAGATGACCTGGAGGTGTAGTTGTTTATAGCAGTATATTAACTAGTCCAATCATGGCAGCTCATTAAATCGCTCTGATTAGTCTACAGGAAATGAATTAATTTTACACATGTTATCGCTTAGCTAATATTGTGAGTAATCAAAACAAAATTATGTAACAATCCGTCAAAATACATTTGAAAGAGTCCACTGACAAAACAGTTTACAATGGGATACAGCCAGCAACTGTCATAACAATAAAAAAGTACGTTGTTTTCTCTATGGTTTGCTAACACGATAGTGATGCGTGCATCCCTACGTTGGATAGTAGCGTGGTTTTTAATAGCTGACCTAGAGCAATGTTTAGTGGAAATCCGAAAATACACGGTTATAATTAGATCGACACACCCACCGCGTGTTTGTTTCGTCTGGTGCGTGTGTGACGTCACTGGCACGCTGCAACTCTTTACTTTGAGAATCACTTCGTCTCTAGTCACGCAGAGAGAATCTGCGACTTCATTTTTTTTTTATCATCTTATACGTTGATGCCAGTATTACGGTTGTAGAAGATTGAAACTAGTTGGAAGGAATGAAGAATATCATATTGTTGTTGGGTTTTCCTATTCAGGATAAATTAGCAACGTTAGGGAATTTCGCTTTATGGTTTATTAAAGGCAGTTGGTACTCTATTTTAACCGAACAAAGGAACGAGGATATACTTAGTTCATATGTATTTCCTTTTGCTGAGTGTGTCCATAGGGGTAATTAATATAAAAAAATATTAAAAGGAAAAGACGGATTTAATTAAATCCTTTGTTGTATGGGGTAAAACGGGAACAACCGCGTGTATGTATTTCTGTACAAACAAAATAATATTATGTTAGTCCCTTCTTTCACCAAAGTTTTCTACTATATTTACCTCTACTTGATGTCTTACATTTTAGGGAAAGTAAAACATAAAAGAGTTATCATATGTCTTTTTCAAATTACGTCTTTTCTGCATAAGCAGTGACAAATTGCGTAATTAATCGTACAACTTTCTGTTAGCAGACAGTGAGTTAAAATAATATGGACCAATAATGACGCCCTGTGGCACTCCACATGTATTACGAAGTAGGTATACTTACTAGATAGATTTGTAAGCAATTCTAGGTGTCTAATATGACTGATGCATATCGTTTTAAAGTCCATACGTCAAAGATAATGTAGAAGAAAGTCCCAATGACATTTTTTTTTCTTTTAAGTGTTAGGTAGGTAGGTATACAGAGTAAAAATAGTAGATGTTTTAGGTGCAAAAACTGGCCATTTTTGTAAGAATTAGAATCTCCTATAGTAATCATTTCATCCATTTCACGTAATAAATATCCAGTTCGTATTCGCGTCAAATATTCACCGCATGCGGAGATCCGTCGGCACACCAGCACGCACACATGGCCAGCCCACCCTGATGCAGGCGAGGGTCAAGGGCGTGTGCGGGCGAACGATCGATCCCTGCACCCCTCCCGCCTCGCCTCGCCACCCCCGCTGACACCCGCCCGTGTCTGCGCGACTAGACTGCCATGCCATGTTGCCGACTCACCAAACAGTGCAGTTAGACTACACCCTATTGTAACGTAATAAGGTCGAAAGTGTAGTAAATGGTGGAAAATGTATCTCGGTTTAATGAGAAATTGAATTCGTGTAGATTTTCGTGAATTATTATTACTTATAGGCGTTTTAGGTTTAAGCTATATTAGATTTACACTGGGCTAGAGTTTCGAGGTAAACTGACAAAGTTAATAGAATTTTTACAACAATTTGTAATTTATGGTATTGTTTATAAATTTAAACAACTACTACACTATTATTATACCTATTGGTAACAGTATAATGCACTAATGCAGTATCCAGTTCAAATACCTACCTACCTATTATATTTTCGATTGAGACAGCTTTTTTCCCCACTAGCATTAAAGGCGAGTGTAACTTCTATTTGATAAGCTTGTTCTCACTCAAATTATATTATTAAGTAGGTATTTTATTTTTATTTAATACCCATTACATAATATCTATTGAATAATACCTATTACTCAATTCAAATGCACATCGTGAAAACATGCATGCATAATTTTCGATCCATCTGCTATTTTTACAGAATATCGAAATTCTAATGACATTTTTTTATTATTATCTGATATTTATTACCTAACAAGTTGTTTTGAGCAATATTAATGAGTCGAAAGTATAAATATTAAACACCAATTATTTTGTTATGTAAGGTCCCAATTTATTAATATAGAAAAAACAAATAATCAATTATGTATATGAAGAACTTTTTATTTTACGTGCGATGGTGTGAGATTAATTGAGACACGTAAAATATTATTTATAGTTTATCCAAGAAAATACCTACTATGGTTTAAAGATAACGTGTTTTAGACAGCGATCTCTATTTTAATTAATTCAATGCGGCCCACACGCTAACCACTTAAAAAACTGTCAAGAGCATTCATTTTGTAGGCAGAAAAGGGTAGCGGCGAGAGTCTACGTCATCCCTTTGAAAAAACATATTCGATAAAAGCTGTTATTCTAAAATTAGAGCAAACATCTCGTCAATCACATTTAAAGCCCTCATTTTTATTTCAAACAACGAGATCCATCTCTCTCACGTCTACTGACAGGTTGATAAAAAATGACCACAAAAGGACAACCTGTCCTTTGCGCCCTTCGTCGAAAACGTCCTTTTTCATCACGTGCCTGTCTTAATAGACTGTATCAAATAAAAATAATCCTTATTTGATCTACTAATTAGGTTTAAAATTCAGTTGCACTTTTCTATGATCATATATGGTTGGTGGACTTCTAAATCTGTATGTAGGCCAGTTTGCATCAGAACGCAGAGTCCAGTGATGCGATCACTCGTGAAATGTGATCATGGACAATTAATTTCTGTCCTAGTTACAGCTGAATTGCAACTATTATGAGTCGACTTCAGCTTATATGGCAGTGGCGGAGAGCTCGTTTACGAATAGAAAATTTCGCGCTGATATAGAGCCAACAATTTTAAATGGAAAATTAGAAGACCCTGTCTAGAGTAACATACATAATATCAAGCTTGTTATATTCGAAGATATAGTGTAGACGTAGACAGAGGTGTATGAAATACACCCGCGTTTCGCCATTAACAATGTTAGTCCCATGCAATAGGGGGAGATTCTGTTGCCGTATACCACGTTATCAAACTATGGTATTGTCTAGTGTGTATTTGGGTAATTATTAGAAACAAATTTCGTTTCAGATACCTTTGTTCTAACTAATAAGAATCTAATTACATCATCTAATTGTCAAATGGGAGTGGTGAAAAGTCGTCATCTTTGCTATTGTCGCGAAATCAATACCATTGTGATTCCAGTCACTAATAAACATTACATAAGCAGAAGCAAGTAAACAATTGCTAAATCAGAACAGTCACATCGCCGAAATTACAGTATGGAATACATATGAAGCACTTTCAATCACGTGATCTGCATTTTATTCCAATATGCGAATAGAGAAAGGCTTTATTCGTCGTTATTTTCAATTATATTTTACTGTTACAATATTTATCCAGCCGTACGCTCAATACGCCATTTTGCTAACTCATTAATCTCTACAAGATGTCTCCGAACTTTCGTGTGACTGAACTGGAATAAGTGCAAATCACCTCTAAAATTGTGTCTTTAGTAATTTCTCTTCGTATTTCAGCTTGATGTTTTCATACTACGTACTTAATCATTAACTTGAGTTATTTTTAGAATCGCGATCAATACAAATGATGCGCGACTAGGGGCGCTTTATAGGAATTAATTCAACGTGTTATAGAGCATATTAATACAATATTAATGGGTATTTTATTCAAGTAAATATCTATTTCTGAAGGATTGTAATGCTAATAGGTACCTACAGGTTTTTTTCTATTGATTTCAAATATTTTTTGTGTTGTTATTGTATGTATGTTCTTACATGTGTTTAGCTAGATTAACTTGAAATACAAGTTATTTTTGTTTTAAGTATTTTAAGGACGAGATCTAAAGAAACAACTTCAAACTAATAAGTTTCCAATAGGATATTAGCAAATAATAATCTAAAAAGCCTATTATTTTTTGATCCAGAACTTGCTAAACCAGTCAAATAAGCACAAAAACCAGCAATTGGACTCGTAAAAAAAATATTCGACCTAAAATCCTAATGCGAAATGTTCAAATGACCCAAGTCATCTGTACAATAGTAGGTCATCTATTGAGAGTAAGTACCTATTCAATAAAATATAGAAACCGTAACGTATTGAGTGTAAAAAGGTAAGAAGTACTCTCCCTGCTTTAAGTGAAGGCCCATAGTTGGTAATGGACTTCGTTTATGGATACGTTCAAGGTAACGTGGCTCTTGAGTCATTGTGAAATAAATCTAAACAAGACCATAAAAGTAAGTCGTAATACCTACCTACTTACTAGAACTTAGTATTGTCAAAGTAAAACGGGAAAGGTACATTATCAAAAGACATTAGGTAGTTAAAATTTGATGGTTCAAATCCATAGACAATAAGCAGCAAATAGAGACAAGTAAAAGTTGAAACTTTATTATTAAGCTCAATGTTTTCATTACTGAACGACGAAGTCCCTCTGTGTCATCAACTTTCCAAAAAAAAATATATCGAAACGCAATATTATTCCTGGAGGTATCTTTTTTGCATTTCATCGAAAAGAGTCATTGCTTTACAACGGATAATCTTTATACGTGTTGCCAGTAACAGGAAAAAGAAAAGATATAGTACGATCTAAACAGCCTATTGCCAAGGTATAAAACCTCGCACACATTAATGATTCACACCATCCAAGAATATTACAAATTATGTATTCAGATACCGAAACATTTTACAATACAATGGTTCAACACGTTTGTATTCTACGCGCCACGTCGAGTTTCCTTCGTTGACTCATTTCTCGTGATCCTGGCTGGAAGTAATAAGTTTTCTCATAAGAATATTGTTTTATCGAATGCACACATCTAGACACTCATAATATAAGTATACTTTTGCATTATTGAAGTCATGGAACACTACACTTTGCTAACTTTTAAATAAAAAGTTGTGATTAATTTGAATCAAACAGGCGAAGCATTTAGAAACATGTAGGTACGGTCTTTAAAGTATCGTTTGAAAAATGATAAAGCTTATGGTTTAGTAAATTGAAATGAATTTAATCAGATAGTAGGTATCCACATTTTAAATGGAAAAATGTAATAAAAAAATATTCTGTATGAGTAATGATAAGACAAATACACATATACATACACATAGGTGTATGTAAATAATGTTTACATTATGTGTCATACAGCCATTGTAACGTACAGAACTTGTTTGACCACATGTTTTGAAAATATCTGAAGAATTTTCGCTTCGATTAGTCATAATCAGCGCAGACCTCGTAATTTTTTTTTATATGGTGCAAAATTCGCGCTTACGCATAGGCATTGTGAACTCAAGAATCAATGCCCTACGCATTGACGAGATGAAATCGTCAATTTATGCTTAACTAAGCAGGTAGTAGATGTATTGTCAAACTAAGACATTTTAATGTTGTTTTAATGTTTTGTTAACAGTAGTCAAGTCATCATCAGCCTAGCCTTTCTTCCAACTATATTGGAGTCGGCTTCCAATCTCACCGGATGCAGCTGGATACCAGTATTTTACATGGAGCGACTCCATATCGGAATGTATAAGATAGTCACCCATCCACAGAATAACCTCGACGAGCGTAGCTTAACCTCAGAGATCGATCCGCGCGTCTGTTGTTAACTAAGCCACGAGCTACTCCGAGCCAACGATTAGTAGTCAAGTAAGATATAGTAATAAGACCAGCAAAAGCTCTCTTCACGCATTCTATTCTGTGGTGGCATCAGTAGCCCGTATCCGTTTCCTTACATATCCGATTACAAATTACAAGCATGAAATCACACATGAAAAATTCATAATTCTTATTAATTTTCATACTCATGAATAAGGAAAATGACAAGTTTTTGAAAGTAATAGCTCAGATTAGGTGCGTCTGGTGTGAGTAACAGATTATAATCAGAGCATGTAAAAGTGAGTTGTGTATTAAAAAAATAAGTAATTACTTTAAAAAAGGAAAGAAACTAAATCCGGCGGAAAACATTGAATTATATATACAGCATGTTACTTTCACAGCTGACAAATAAGTAGGTACGTTTCGTTTCACAGGGTTCATATTTAGTAGTGTAAAGCGTTATGGATGCTGGCCATCTGTCCCGCGTATGTTGCTCGAAAAGGATTACATTGTAAAATAAAACATCTCCATCATTTGTGCTTTTACCCTTCCTTTTGAATAAAGGGTGGGTCTGATTTCATTTGCCGGGATTTAGTCACAACGAGAGCAAAGAGAAAGGATTACGGTCGTGATTCAAAAAAACTTATTGGAATTGTATAATATGACGCATGATTTTAATCGGAATTTTGTAAACATGAAGGTTTCATTTAAATCTCGTAGGTAGATAGGTATGTCGATGTCGTCGCAAATGTTACATTTTAAATGAGTAGGTATTTTATAAATTATATTTGGTCAATAACTCGATAAAAGGTGTCAATCAGCTCATTAATTATTTATTAATTTCCGCCAAAATGAAAGTGATGTGAATTCGTTTAACATTCTAACCCAAAATGCACATTTTATAACTTTATTTATTTGGTTTTTAATGAGATTTCTTTCGCTGTTATTCTAGGTTTGGATTTAGAAACCAAATGATGTCAACAATCAATACATCTATTGTAGCCAGGTGGTAATGCGTTGATTACTAATTATGATCTAGTATGATTTAGTATCACGTCATATGTATAATAAAGTGCCATTATTAGATTTGTTTAGATAGTTTCGTTTGCCATTGTTTATAAACTCATACTGGAACGACGTCAGCTGATCCGCTATCGCAATCTACCTTATGAAACATAAATACTTAAAAAACGATACGCAGTATTAGTCATGGGTCATAACTTACAAGGAACTGAATTAGTGGTCTCCCTCATGACAACTGGTATTGACTCATCGTCATAGTACGCATGCGCGGCTGAGGAGTGACTCACTGCAACGCCCGGACAGCTCACTGGACGACGCGACAGATAAACGCAGTTTAATCAACTTTGTCTAAACAAGTAACGTCGACTGCCAAAGGTTAAGACATCGTGATCTCCATGATTACTGTTGCCGTACAATTTCTATGAAACTTTCATCGAATCTTTACAATTTAAAGATAATCAGAAAGTGTTCGCAGCGTTGTTCTCACGTTTTTGCATTCGCTCGAATCAGTATTGCATTGCAGTAATGTTTCTTTCTAGACTTCACTATTTAGTTCACTGGGGACTGGAGATAATCACACGAGCTGTTTGGTGTGATGTAGGAAATTATAGACATAATGAGATGTATGGTAGCCGCCCCTCATCCGTGGTGCGTCACAAACTCACTACTCACTCTACTCAGATAATGCTCACAGTGACTCATTGTCCTGATATTCGAGACAAACTCCCTCCTCGTGTATTAACATAGAATATTATATTGATAAAAAACCAGACAAGTGCGTGTTGGGTCACGCATAGAAATACGTTTTTATAAACGGTTACGCCTCACTGGATGGATCTAGCTAGAACCAATAAAGTCAAGGTTTAATTCGCATTTCGCATTCCTTAACCAGATATTTGGAAATCGTTATGTATGACTCTCCTTATCCTCTCGCGATCCTTTCTATAACAACGATGGAAAGGATTTTACGAACATCAAATCACTAACTGCAACAAAACGTACATTATCGGCGGATCGTATAAATATTTGTTCAGTGGGAATGGGGGTCCAAACCCCCACACCCGGTGCAGCAGACGAAACCACTACATAACTTGACATAGCCAATGCGCCACACACATCATCGATTATCACAGCTGTATGAAATATTACTTCGCAAAATTTTAATTGAAAAATTAACAATAACTAATATTATAAAGCTGAAGAGTTTGTTTGTTTGTTTGTTTGTTTGAACGCGCTAATCTCAGGAACTACTGGTCCGATTTGAAAAATTCTTTCAATGTTAGATAGTCCATTTATCGAGGAAGGATATAGGCTATATATCATCACGCTACTGCCAGTAGGAGCAGAGTACCAGTGAAAAATGTTACAAGAACGGGGAAATTTTGACTCATTCTCTCTTATGTGACGCAAGCGAAGTTGCGCGGGTCAGCTAGTTAACAATAAAGGGTAAAATTATCTGAGAAAAGACGGTACATCGTAATCCTTGTGATGGATTGATGACAAATTTTAACAAAAAGGGGTCCCTTTTTGTTGTAACAATTCCGTTTATACTGTACCAGTTTCTATTCCGGTTATAAGTACGGTCACCTATTTAAAATATTTTTTATTTGCATGCGTCAAAAGATTTTTTTCTATAATAGTTCGTTTATAAGACCACAATAAGAATGGCAACCAAGCTTTCTAGGTAAGTATTATTTTTAAATAACTGATACTCACGGGTTTATTGCAACATTTTAAGGGTAAAAAATTACAGGATAATGAGCTAATGGATCAATTCTAGCTAGCGTTTAATTAACCGATGCTAGTATAGGTCATTTAATCAAAATTAAAGAAAGAGAAGCACCGACATCTTGTCACTTAAACTGTACAAAATTTATCAATTTTTATATGGATTAAAAAAGGTTTGGGTGTAAATACTACGTACATAGGTACTAATACCGACCTCTGTGGCAAAATTAAAAAAGAAGTGCGCCAAAATTATACATTTCTTAGTTTTTTTACCTGATGATTGGCATAGTTTCCGTTTATGGTAAGTTAGGGCAAATTTGAGGTCATGGAGAAAAAAAATATTTTTTGAACTACCTATATGTCAGAGTTAAGTTAATTTCATAATTTCAAGGTTACGCCCTTGGAAGAAAAGCCAACTGCAGTAAGCCAGCTACTTATCTACACAAGGAAAATATTTTTAAGAGCTGCTAAAATCCTTTTAAAATCTAGTCTCGATTCTCATAATATCAATACTTACAAATTAAATAAAAAGGGTAACATCACAATAATTAATTATTTAGGAAGGTACTCTACACTCACCGAAACATAATTCTAACGGCCTGTAGATATCGTTTTTTTTTTCATGATTACTTCCACAGATTTAAATCGATTGATTAATTGACTAAAAATCAGTTTGTGTGTGACGATCAATTTGGATTTATTGTTATCAATATACCTACCTACCTGCCAATTTTTTGTAAGTAGGAACCTAATTGTGGCTGTATTAAGTAGGCACATAGTCCTATTTTTTAACGACTTGATACTCACAAATCAATGAAAACAAAACCATGGCAATTTTGAGGTTTTGCTCATTGTTTGCCTGCTAAGTAAGTAGACAACTTGAGAAACTTATTTGGAATATCAATCAGAACCATCTGTTATCTGATTATAATAATTATCTTAACGTGTTCTGTGGTATGCGGCAAGATTTCGTATTATACGACAAAATCAAATAAACTACAGACTACACCCAATCCGTTCAAACGTACAGCCTTCAAGAGTCGGCTAAGTTATTTGCCGCCATGCAGACGATATTGAATGGAATCGTTTTGCTACTCGCTAGACACAAATACAACTACAAAAGTTTGTTTGTACGAGTGTACACCATGTACGTACAACGACCGTTGCCGCCGTCCACCAATCAGAACTCACGATTTTACCGATTCCCATATATGGTAAGGCCATCGGTTGCGGCAAGTGGGGAAGTTGGGCGAGTCCATTTCTGCGGAAAAAATAATCGCATTCTTTATTCGAATATTTAACAATTGCTTGACATCTGTCTGTCAGATCTGTCATTGGGTACATTTTGGAGGTCGTTTTGCAGATCGTGGTGGTGTAATTAGTAGGATATTTTGTATTATTTAGCACCTGCAGAGGTCCGTTGGGCGAGTCGATTGAGTCGCGGGGCGCCGGCGTACGGCGTATTCTAGTGAAGCAGATCGACCGACCTCCACGAGCGAGCGAGCAACAGAAAGAAACCGGCCGGCATTCATTTCTCACGGTTCGCAAACGCTGCGGTTATTGTTCTCTTCTCTACGCGAATATAACTGGTATGTAAATCTCATTTAATTAAATAATAATTCTATTTATTTACGCTTCCTTAATGTCTGATAAGTTTCCGGACGTTGACACCGTATTGAATGATCTAATAATGCTTTCTAAAATATAACGCGTTGGTGTCATCAAATTTTGTGTGTAAAAATGATACGAAGTGATTAACGTTAAATCAATACTGAGTCTGAGATTTTGTTGGACGCGCTATTCGCGTTGCTGTGTGCGTGTCTGACATCTGCATAATCTGCAGTGTTGCACAGCTGTCTTTTTGGAAGTGTGCCAATATTTGTGTACTTTCGTTATCATCTATGTCGTAATTGTAGGTTCGTTTGTAGTAAATAGAGTGCGTTATTGTAGTAATCCCACTGAAGCGTCCGTCTGATCGCTAAATGTTCAATGTGAGCGCTCTCCGAGATCTCGTCGTTATCAAGAGGCGCGCTATCAGCGGCGGGGGTGTGCGCGCGGCGTGCGGGGGGTACGCGCAGGCTCCCTGCAGCGGAATACCATATATGGCCACGAAAACTCATGTATTGTGCCGTACCGTGCGATTGGTGGAGAATCGCCGCGGCGGGGTAGGGGCGCCCCGATAACCAGCCTCATTTATATACTCTGCCTGCCGCGCTCGCCGACATTCCACGAAGTGAGCTCGAGCTGTGGCGTTGTGCAGCAATACCGAGGCTGTGCAATAGCAAGTTAATTTATTTATTTATTAGGACTATTTAATTAAAAGTAAGTTGATATTGAGGTGTCATCAATATTTTCTTTGTGATGTTTAGTGATGTAGTGGCGTGAGGAACAGTGCAATCCCATTAGTGAGTGCGGGTCAGTGACACGTCGTTAGGGTTGGGCCGCGTGCCGCCGGCCGGGAGTCTAGGAGAGCCGGTTGCGGTAGGGCGTGGTCTCGCTCCAGCTCTAACTGCCACTTTGCAATATTTGAACTTGAACGGTTATCGATCCAATTAGAAAGTAACTCATCTCGTAAACGACTTTCTCGGTCGGTAAGAGCAGCCCGTCTCTGCGAAATGTGGTCGCGCCGCGTCATGTGCCACGTTTTTGTATGTCTCTTGACTATGGAACATACATCTCACCTTATTTGGTTTCAATTTGCGACTTCTCCGCCCACTTAGCACTGCCCGCAATGGTTGCGTGTGGGTCTTCTACCCACCGGCTCTCTATTAGGACATGACGGAAACTTTACTCACATCGATTGATAGGTTCTAATTTTAAGTTAGTACTTGTTATGCTAACATTTTACTAATAATATTTTTGCAACTTTCAGACTAATTCAATATGTGCGACGAGGAAGTTGCTGCGTTGGTGGTGGACAATGGCTCCGGTATGTGCAAGGCCGGATTCGCGGGCGACGACGCGCCCCGCGCCGTGTTCCCCTCGATCGTGGGCAGGCCGCGCCACCAGGGCGTCATGGTCGGCATGGGACAGAAGGACTCGTACGTAGGCGACGAGGCCCAGAGCAAGAGAGGTATCCTCACGCTCAAGTACCCCATCGAGCACGGCATCGTCACCAACTGGGACGACATGGAGAAGATCTGGCACCACACCTTCTACAACGAGCTGCGTGTCGCGCCCGAGGAGCACCCCGTGCTGCTCACGGAGGCCCCCCTCAACCCTAAGGCCAACAGGTGAGTTCGACTTTCCAGTCAGATGATCAGACAGTTAGGCAGTCAGTCAGTCAATCAGGCAGCAGCCAGTCAGTTAGTTCAGTCTATGCAACGATGACAGTCGTAGTGACCGCGCCGTTTGTTTCGCAGAGAGAAGATGACACAGATCATGTTCGAGACGTTCAACACGCCCGCCATGTACGTCGCCATCCAGGCCGTGCTCTCGCTGTACGCGTCCGGTCGTACCACCGGTATCGTGCTGGACTCCGGCGACGGTGTCTCGCACACGGTGCCCATCTACGAGGGCTACGCGCTGCCTCACGCCATCCTGCGTCTGGACTTGGCCGGCCGCGACCTCACAGACTACCTGATGAAGATCCTCACCGAGCGCGGCTACTCGTTCACCACCACGGCCGAGCGTGAGATCGTGCGTGACATCAAGGAGAAGCTCTGCTATGTCGCCCTCGACTTCGAGCAGGAGATGGCCACCGCTGCCTCCAGCAGCTCCCTCGAGAAGTCCTACGAACTTCCCGACGGTCAGGTCATCACCATCGGAAACGAGCGTTTCCGTTGCCCTGAGGCTCTGTTCCAGCCCTCATTCTTGGGTATGGAAGCATGTGGCATCCACGAAACCACTTACAACTCGATCATGAAGTGCGATGTCGACATCCGTAAGGACTTGTACGCCAACACAGTTCTGTCTGGTGGTACTACCATGTATCCAGGCATCGCTGACCGTATGCAGAAGGAAATCACAGCTCTGGCCCCATCCACAATGAAGATCAAAATCATCGCGCCCCCAGAGAGGAAGTACTCTGTATGGATCGGTGGATCGATCCTCGCGTCCCTCTCGACCTTCCAGCAGATGTGGATCTCGAAACAGGAGTACGACGAGTCTGGCCCCTCCATCGTGCACAGGAAGTGCTTCTAAGCGAGCCGCAGCACGCTGCAGACAGCAGCCCGCGGCCCGGCCGGTCCCGCGGCCGGCTGCTCAATTCAGGCTTGTAATCTCCGTTAATTTAATTGTACGTAAGATATTATTGTAATTAAATCGTAATAGTGACGGCAGGACGGAGCGCGGCGCCGCGGACGCGCGCCGACCGCCGGCCTCGGTACTGCACTCGCCAAAGGATCTTTTGTAATCTCATGAATGATGATTGTATGTGCTGAAACGGATAAGACTACTTTCTTACTAGGTCATTTATAAATTATAAAAAATAATGAAAATACAAAAAAAATCTGAAAAATTGACCTGTCTTTTCTTTCTTTTATGTTTTTCCCTTTTTGTATACAAACAGTTGAGTTTGATAAGAACCCAAGCTCAACGACCGACATTGACCCAAGTACAGAAATAGAACGAACTTGGGAGCGATCGGACGAAAATAGACTCACGCCGATTGATATTCCGGTGCCGCGGTATGCGCGGCGCTCGGGTTGTATGCAATGTTGCTGTGCAAATTATTAAACTGTTATGCAGTGCTAATACTTTTCGAGCCTAGCCCATGATATTGGTAACTTTCTAGCTCCTTTATAAATCATGATAAATAGGTAGGTGGGTCTTAAACTAAACATGAGTTCGGTAGCTTCCTTACGGAAGTGAATCTAGGTATAACTATGTACTTACCTATTTAGTAAGAACATTGAATTCGGTTTCGGACAATTATTTTTATATCGATGATATAATTCGATATAGCCCATGTAACTGCAAAGTATTTCATATTACTAGGGCAATTATTGACCTGAAACTATATTCATAAAAGGTTCTTTACTGTACCTAGTAATTATCCATAAATACCCGTTAATTATTATAAACCGTACCGAAGCTATATTTTTTATGTTAAAGGCACCGAAGCTTTAATTACAAAGCCGACTTTCATAAAATTTTGCACGGAGATGGGTACCTACCTACTTCAAGACCAGGAATACAAACATGCAATGATGCAAACATTAATTATTATTGTATACCTTCAGGCCTTAGTTCCATACAAGATGATAGGAGAGGCTTTTGCAATACCCTGTGTGTTACCATACTATGGGCTTCTATATCTTTTTTCTCAAAAATCATTCACAATATTAAAAGGGGTAGAAAGGATTTCCTTAGAACTATATAAAGTCGTTTAAATTTAAACAATTATGTACAACGGTTTCTCATTGACTAGTTCTGCTTATCACAGTTTAGCAAAGTTCAAGATTAGGATCAAAGGTGTTCAATTATATCTAGTGTTTTTGTTAGCTATCGGCATTTTCTAATCCAGACATATAATGTAAACAATATGGCACGCATCTACAATACTTCGAAGCTGTGTATCGAGTCACGCGAGGTCAGAAAATGTAGTAAGTAGGTAGGTGGATAATAGGTAAAACAAAATAATGAGGAGACAACGTATGACAAGTTGCATGGATGAAAATGGAACAAGAGAAGTCTGAAATAATCGTACCCAGCAGCGTTCTTTGGTCTTTGCCTACGCCTATGGGAAAAGGCGTGATTTTATGTATGTATGTTACTGTCCCATGCACTAAAATGTTCTCATTTTACTGACAAGACGTCTCAACAGCCTAGCTATAAACTTGGCATAAAAGGCAAACAATTAATTTCCAAGTTTAGGCATCGTGCTAATTGAAGTATACTTACTAAATATAGACAGAGTTCGCTGACTTTGAAGGAAAATGGTTAATTATATTATTTACTTGCCGTTATGTCTAAATCCTACTTTAGAATTTTAGAAATTATTTATGAAATTCATGCCTTGGATATAAGGCGAAATACACACGAAATTCGTCGGTTCGCCCACTTATGTCGACTACTCTTCGTCGGCGGCTGTGCAAGTTTGGAAAAAAAGTAGTAAGTATAAAAATAAAACAGTAACATTTTTCATACGACTTTTATTCGAACATCACAAATATCTCCACATAATTAGAAGTACCTTAAATATATTAGTTAAAAACGTATTACAAAATTAACGTGATGAAAACAGTGTCAAAATTTATAAAATATCATTCGAATGCAGCGTACAGTGTAAATAAGTATTCGCCAAGAAACATTATTGTCAACGTTGCGATAGAAAATATGCATTATACAGTTAAAATAGTGTATTCAGTTCAATTGTTCTGTTATAGTTGTCTTTATAAAATACGTGCCAGATTTTACGCAGAAGAATCATAATAGAAGCGGAAAATAAATAAAACCGATAAAATAGTCTTTATTTCTAACATATTTAGATAAAATACATACGATATACATATTTTAAACCATGAAAGTAAGTATTATTGTTAGTGGTAACTATATAGTAAATACTAAAACAACATTTAAAACGATATCTGTGGGGACATTAGTCTTATTTTCGAGGGAATCTTAAACAGCTATATGAAGAGAGATAACAAGTTTTAGGCCCTAATTTAACATTCACTTTTGTAAGACTTTGTAAGTCTAGAATTCTAGATTCATAGTTAACAAGATGTAATATTCACAATTCAATTCCACACTAAAGTATCATGTGATATAATTCTATAGAATTTCTTGCGGTCACATACAGTTTGCATAAGTCATCATATAACCACAAATAGAGCTTTTTCATGTGTAATGGTCAGGTGACAAAGTATAGAGTATTTATGATTATCGTCAACTTACAAATTCTATTTTAAGTCAAAATACGGAATTTAATTCGCATAGGAACTATGTAGTAGTTAGTTTTGAAAACAAACATTTTAGAAGATGGACATGATAACTTTAAGAATACTTTTATTACTATTTGTTTAAATTTAAATTGTATTAAAAACAGGGCCTTTTGAGGAAAAGCTAATAAGCTGTGCTACCTAAAGATATGTACTAACTAATCTAACGCCTAATAAGATTCTCAAAACGCCAGCAAAGATTCCTACCAGCTAATGTAGTTTGAGACAAACTGTAAAACACTTAGATTTATATTGGCATAGAATTTATTAAAAACTAACTGGACTAGCTCCTTCACTAAACCTAGTACAAGTTAAAATAATTGTTGATTTAGAAACGGTGTGATTTTTGTGTTAATTTCTAGTAGCTACCAAATTAATTATGAAAACTTCATTTTGATGGAACATGATTTAAAACTTTTTAACGCCCTTAGACATTTACAAGAGATCTACCTTATAATAATGATAGCTGAGTTTCTAGCGAGTAACTATACTTATTCGAATAACGATATAAGGCGCCATTTTCCGAGATAACTAACTCTTTATCTTAATTAAATCCGTTTCTAAACCAACGTTTCAAATTATAAAACTAAATTAAAAAATAAAACCTTAATTTATTAAAATCTTAAAACATTAAAATTCTACATATAAATACAGTTAAAAATTCAGAACAACTAAGCGTATTGCGGGCATTGTGCGGTAAAGAGATTTCATTAACATAATTTCACTGGTCGTAAGCACGGTAAGAAGTCACCAACAGTTTTTGTACTATAATATTAATTTAATACATAAGGCCACTTCACACTACACTGAATAATCCTAGGAATGATCACTATCCTCAATTACTGAACACAATTTTGTTGGACGAGTTTAATTTTTCACTGTAAGTTTCTAGCACTGTTCAATTCCGTGACACTTGAGTTTTTTAAGGAATAGATTTATCGTGTGCTACGTTTCGCTGTCCTTGATGCTGTCTTCGGTCGCCCTGCGGATGTCAGAGAGAGGGTTGCCGTGAACCCTGAACCTGTAGACACACGTGTAAGTAGGGTTGCCGTGGTTGCTCTCGACTCTCAGCTCTATAATGTCGTAAGCGACCGGGTACCCGACTCCGCCGATGTTGGTCGTCTTAGGATATTGCACTGGGAAGTACTGTATCGATGTACCGTTAGCATCGTACATGTAGTCGCCGAAGAGATGCGGCTCTGGGTCCATTTCGCCGTGTAGACCCTGGAATTGCAATCAAATTGAGAAGGCTGCTTTGTGGTTTACTTACTGCTTGAAATATTTTGTTTTTCACAATATCGTCATGTTCAGGATGTTGAAGCTGATAAACATTAGACGTTCGTGTCTATTTTAGTATGCCTTATTATTTTAAACTTATTTCATAACATCCGGTAGAAATGTGTGAGTTAGACACAAAGAGAAAAATAAACTAAGAAAATATGTCAGTTCATGCTGTATAGGAAGACATAACAGTCAAATACATGCATGTTTTAAAAAAATATACCATCTTTTGGTGAAAACCGCAAGCAAATCTGTGCAGTAGTTTTTGTACAACGCAAAACAGGCAGACACGTTTGTTATTAAAATATGCAGCGATGTTAATTTGGACAGTATGACGTGTAATACGTTTAATGAAACATCTTACGATGATAAAACGAGGGCATGAATCACGGTGACTAAGACCTCAAGGCTGGGATAATTTGTCAGTTATCAATTGAAATATGAAAGTGTTGATTTTTTCCTCATAGCCTGTGACTTTCTCTCGGATGATTTGGCAGAAAAGAAGAGTTTCAATGGGTTTAAAGATATGTATGCATTACAAATCCAGTTTGGGGGTTTTCACGTTTCTCAGTTGACAACTAGTGGATGTTAAATTGATGGTCACTATTCAGTACATTGCTGGTTTGACATATCATGTTAACTCCTATATTCTAGGGGAGGAACCAATGTAAAGCAGGCTATCAAATAGTTGTCATTCACGTAATGATCACGACTATTATAAAGAAAGAAAAGTGGGAGCATTTTCAGACAAGTTCCCTAAAAATACTTCTTATGTATGTAAGGGCAATCACCGGGAAAACTGAATAAAAAAAAATACAAACAGACCAAGTGAAAATTTTGCATTCTGTATGTATTATGTTTAGTATAACGAAATGATTTTTCAGGAACTTCTCTTTTTTTTTTGTTCGACAAAACAAAACTCTTGCCACAAATATAAACCAAATTTATCTCGACTTCCCGTGATAATATGACGAGTACTCTAAATGTTTTATAAACCCATGAATCACTGTATTCTAGTACATTTGCCAGCCAAGGGTAATAACCATAATCGCAGGATATTACAACAAACATATGAGTTATCCATAAAGATAATGATATATTTTGACTTTTAACTAGTCTTGCCTCGTTCTTTTTTAATTTTAACAGACAACTGTTCGATTCTATTATGACAATTTCCCAAACGAAAACTGCAATGACTATAGTCCAACAACTTAGTAGAGCTTTGCATGCGAGGTTTGCGACTGGTGGAAGTATACAACATTCAAAACAATCATTGACCTCGAAGTTTATACGGCTGACTATGAATACACAGAATTTTTAATCATAATTTAGACAATTCTTCCATTCCATACTGGTCTACTAATTTGTCGGAATATCAAATGAAACACCAATCTCTGCCTTTAGACAAGCTAAATAATTTTCGAAAAAATATTAGTAAACCATCGCCATAAACAATAAGCACTCATAATAAATGCGTTAACTTTATAAATTAAAATATACGTACGTATACGGAGAAGTTTTTGGGCGCAGATTCAATCTTGCCGTCGACGGCTAGCAGTCGTGACATGTGCTCCAGTGAGAAGCCTGTCACCTCGATGATCGCGTATGTGCGCACCACTGAAATATGAGAGACATGTTATGAGTTCTTCTAGTGTTGCACTTAGCATTAAAGTCAGGTAATGAAGATTGGTATCAATCAGGGAAATAATATTGATGGTAATTGAATATTATGTTTACCAAAAGTATCCAACCTTTTCATTTATTCTAAGAAATAATCAGTTACTCGTGTAATTTGCAAAAAACTGCATCTATTTTTATGTATATGTAGAAGATACAGGAATTAACGCGAAAAATGCCTAATGTGTCGGCGCAGAATGCATTCTTGTATCAAAACTAGCAAGCTTTTTAAAGTTACAAGAGAATCAAAACTTCCGTTCCTAGACCATTAATTACTCTATCACATTAACCCAGTTCTAAAAGTGCATTGTTACCTAGATATCCGGGGAATCCCTGGAAGGCCCAGCACTCGGCGGGCATGGCGCCCGGCGTGAGCGCGTACCGCGGCGACGTGTACACCCACAGCACGGGCAGGCCCAGGATGCTGTACTGCTTCGTCTTGATCTGGTACAGCTCCGTGCACTTTGTGGACACCACTTGACCACCTAAGAAGGAAATAAAGTTAACATATTTATAATAACAGATAAAGTTTAACCACATTAATCAGAGCAATAAAAATCTCTTTAAAGAAACATAAACAAAAAACAAACTCTGATTAACGAACTAACTATGACGACTGTGGTCAATTAATTTTGCGTAAGAATTAATGCAATAACGGCCAGTCATCAGTTTTATAAGAAAACCCTTTGGATTTACTCTAGATACAACAATATACAACAATTTTGAAATAGTAAAAGTAACAGAAATGAATTGTACAAGACCGTACCTGCAGATTCCAACGCGTAATCAACTAATCCAGTTTTATCAGCGTCATACACATCCAGCATCCCCGAGACCATTCTCCTCACAGCATCCATATCCGTGCTGCTATGTACAGTGTGGACCTCCACCTCTTTGATATACTCCTTTACTCTCTCCCTAATGATCTCTAACTGGCGTCGTTCGAACACTGCCAAGTATTCCTGCACTAGTTTCCTAACATTCTCTTCGTCCATTCCTTGTTTCCATGTATTTGCCACACGTGCTTCTATTTCGGCCCCAATCACCTCCATTTGTTCCTTAGTGATGTATTCTTTATCAAAGTGCTCCTTCAATTTGGCGGCCACAACGCCCGCGTTGTCGTTCGCGTTGAAAACTTGCACTAAATTGTTTTGTAGGTACTTGATAGAGTAGTGTTCGATCTGGTCTTCGAAATTGTCTAGTTTTGAGAGTTTCTGGTCGAAGTATTTCAAACGAGTGTCGACGTCTAATGCCCATTGTTCTAAAGCCGCTATGCGTTTTGATAAGTCGGGATCTTGAACTATCTGAGGTGGTTTGTACGTGTCAACAATCACTGTTTCTTTCGGTAGAATCTGGTCCGCGTAGTTGTAACCTGTAAGATTTATTCTCGCGTTAGATTGATTGCATCTCCCTCTGTCCTTCCCACATAATTAGAAAGTATTATAGAGAGTGACAGGGAAGGACAGAGTATTATAATTAATTTTAATATTACGTTACAGTGAACTCACCTAAAAGTGTGTCGTCCAACGTCCACTTTCTTATAGGTGATTGCCTCTATCCTTCCCCGGCATTTAAGTGATATAGGGAAGAATTATGTGGGAATAAACAAACAAACGAACATAGCTTACCAAATATATATTTAAATCAAAATAATCATCAATTAGAACATTTTTTAAATACACCAAATGCAATTACCAATTCTTTGCTTATGTACTAAGAAAATAAATATTTAATCACAATATTGTAAAGCGAAGGTTTGTGACGTATATATACTTGTGCTTATAATAACATCACGCTCGTACCATCCGCAAAGGGTAGGTAGAGGTGTTATTTTTAGAGTATTGTAAACTGGTGGGGCTAAAAGCAGGTACAATGATAAATAATCCCTGTTTTACAAACATATTTAAAAATAATTTCAAGACGCATTAAGGATAGACTATAGCAGCACTGAAAAGTTAATACAATCCAAATTTTATTACAAATTAAAGCTTTAGAACACCAAAATACTTTTTTTATACTGGCCTTATACCAATAACGTGTAAATTACACAATTTCACTACAAAATAAATGCCGAATCAAAACAAAATTTTCTTCAAAAAGTTATACATTATTTTTTTTAATAATACTAATTTCAGTTGCTTACATTAACTTTATGACTAGGGTTAGTCTTTTTAGTTTTTACCAATTACAAAATAAAACAGTACAGACAACTGTGGCATCTTTACTTTGTTATGGAAACTTTACCTATACAATATTCAATTAAAAATATTTTCAAGTTTAATGATAAAGTGCCACTAAACCAGGGGTTCCCAATCTTTTCTTTTTCTTAGTCCGGGACCACTTTTATATTATTCTTGTTAGCAGGGACCACTATAAGTATAAAGTCTATTAAAAAAGTGTAATAATCATCCTAAAAATCTAATTCTTTTAATTTAATTCGCGGACCATATTTTGACTTCCACGGACCACTGGTTGGGAACCACTGCACTAAACCAAGACTTTCATAAAAAAAACATGACTTACGTAAAATTATACATTTACCACATGCAAATACTAGTGGAAATACCTATATTTTTTAGTTGGTAAAGTTAATACGATAAAGTAAGGATGCTACAGTTGACTACATTAAAGCAATTTTGTTCAAACAATTTGTACCAAAACAGTTCACAATAGCTGTAACTTAAATCTAAATAAAACTCCAATATGGCCACGTCATGTTAATTTAGGTACATCAATTAATACTCTACACAATAAACTAATAGACTGCTGAATTAAGAAAACTATATATATTCTATACTTGCATATAGAAACCTTTATAACATTAGATATACAGTACAATTTCAGAAGGCCAAATTGTGATATTTGCGTTATGTACATACAAAAATATATTGTGCAGTACAAGTGAAATTTGTTGGCTTTTACTTCTCTCAAAACGACAACCCATTTAAATAATATTTTGTTAGGTGATAATATATAAGTAAAACTTAAATTTGTGGTAATTTTATGAAAAGACTATTTATAAGTGAAGAAAACAGTACTTCATAATCGTATCAGTAATTTCATAATAATATACGCAAAAATCTCTATTTATTTAACTGTTATTTTACAGAGACAAATGTTAAGTAATTGGCCTTCTGAAATTATAAGATTGTTCAGCAGCTCAATTAAACATTTCAAAAATAGACAATCTGTATTGCGGAATGAAAATAAGTATTAATTATATTATTCCTCTTCTATAATACATAAATATTTTATAAAATATAATAGTAAATAATTGTATTCATAAAATTATTAAAAGAAAACAAATTAATATATTATAATTCGTATTATAATATAAATCAATAATAATAATTGGGACACGTACATTTGACAATAACATAATCACATTATATAAAGGAACTTTGATAACAAAAATGTCATGGGTTATATAAATATACTTGTTCTATATAAAGATCAACGGCTTGGTATAGAGTCTTGGAAAACCACCGTCAGTAGCATACGCCAGCGTGTCACTGATGTTATAATTATTGCATGCAAACCCTGCCATGCAAGCAAAGCTCACTACTAAGTCATTAGACTATAATAACTGATTTTTAATCTATTACCTTCCCACTGCTGGGCATGGGTCTCCTCCCGGTATGAGAGAATTACATATTACTTAATATACAGAATAGCATCTTGTCTTGCTAATTCAATGAAAAACACTACTACAGTTAATATAAAAGTTTGCAAATATTTATCAAATGCACATGTCCGTTTAAAACTAAATAGATTTTAAAGCACACATGCTAAATCTTATATATCAGGGCCAGTTTCACGTCTTTCGAATAAGTGTCAGATAACTTAACCGATAAAAAGTGACAGCAAATGTATGAAAAAATCCATCAATATTCCTTTTGATAAGCTAAATGGTACTTATTCAGAAGAGGTTACTGGCTATTACACTTGAGCTACGCGTCCATTGCTTCGAAATATAATACCGATATGCGATTTTAAACTCTCGCAACTTGTACACATAAATATTATAATGTAACGGGTCTCAAACGCGATTGAAAACTAAAGGTTTGGATACCTTTTTTGTTTACCCGACGTTTCGATGGAATTGCATCGACTGTGGTCGCGGGCTGACAGCCCAATTGTGTTTAAGACCCTTTACATTAATAATATTATGGAACCGTAGCGCGATTCTCTACAGTCGGTACAGTGGAGTATCGAAAGTTTGACATTTAAAATGTACTGCCAAAATAGTTCTTACGACGCCCATTAGTAGTGCTTATCAGATTTTCATACAAAATTTCTCGACAAAAAGCCAGTTGTCGGTAGTCGATAGTGGTAGAGAATCGAGTTACCGATATACCGGTGCAGTACCATACGAATAAATACAAAGCAACAAATATTTAGGGCCTGTATGCTTCGATACGCAGTGGACGCGTAACTTTGTAGTACAGTTTAAATAAAAAGCACTATTTAACCAGAAACCATAACTATTCTATTTGAATAAATATGTAATATAATTCAAATTATACAAATACCTTACCTATTAGATATGACGAAACATTGAGCACCCAATAATTTAGTTGTTATATAATTAAGTACACAAGTTTTCTAGCTAATAGGTAGATGATGGAACTTGCTTTACTGACTAAATTTAAGATAGAATAAAATCACATTTGTATTGAAGTAATAGTAATACACGATCTCAAAGTTACGCAATTGAAGCCATTGTAAATAATTTGTATTATTTTTCCGTCTCTAATATGTCATTAATATGATACTAAATGTACTTTTTTGCATCAAGTGTCCCTCAACTAGTAAAAATAAACACTCAGGTTACTATACTACGGGGCTACTAGATGCGTAACTTCGAAAGGTACTGTTCAACAATCATTTTAACGGTTTAAAGGTTTTTACTACTGGTTTTACGGTTTTAAACACGTATTTTTTCAAATAACTTTAACGCATTTGCATTTATTTTGTCCTTAGTCATAATCTCTATATTTATGTACGAGAGTATCAACTCAAAAACCGTTAAAAGTGACTAATAAGTAGTACATTTTAGACTGTTGTGAAGATTTTCTTTACTTATAAATGAAGCGTAAAATTCGATGTCAAAGAAACATAATCAATGTATTACAAATAATAACATTAGAGTCCTAATAAAGTTTATTCTAATAAAAAAGCATTTACTTCAAGTTGCCTATATTAATTTCAATTTGAAATAATTTAATTTTACCAAGGTTTACCTCTCATATAATTTTGTAGTTATAAAATTACACTTTAATAAGGCGTCACCATTCCGAAAGAATTGAAATCAATTCTTAATTACATAGTTGTTTTACACAACAAAAGTATTTCACTATCTTTTCTAAAGTAGGCTTTGTCAAGGCACTACAAACAATAACATCGAATACACACTCATGTATAAATAAAGATATGTGAATGAACATCGGGGTCCGTCGCGAATCATCCGAGAATGCCACTCCAGAAACGTTTTAGTTCTTCGAAACAGCTGTTAGCAACAATCTTCATGTATTCTGAAGCATCAGCAACACGGTTATGTACAATCTCTTTATATTCTTGATAAGTTTTAGTTACTTCTGGTAAATTCTCCCTTAAATCTGGCAATGTGATGTTTATGTCAGGCATTTTGATGCTCGGCAGCATGTCCAGTGAAGGCATAGTGATGTTCGGCAAACTTATCTTGGGTACCCGAGGCGTAAACTCAGTTAGATCTATACGGAAATCGGTAAAGTTTGGCAAAGCGAGACGTTCCCAATTCTCGTATGTGTAGTGCGCTGTAATAAATTGTTTGGTTACGTTTTGGGTACGATGCGAAACCTGCACTTCAGCAGGTTTCATACTTAAATTTTCTACACAAATGGTACATATATTATCAAAATTTCACTATGTTGAGAAGAATTTAATTCTTAAGAATTCAATTAAGTAGAATAAGACCATTTTGTCATAGCCCTTACAACATTCATATTATACTACATACTGAATCAACCTTCATGAGTCGACAAAATCGCGAAACAAAGGTAGGAAAACCACCCTATACTACCACTTCCATTTTAAATAATCTGAAACACAGCCTGATTTTTGCGTAGAAACATTATCACTTATTATCCCAAACAGATCTAGCTATTAAATATAATTTGCCATAGTACTTACATCCATAGGCAGCGGCAGGTAACACTAGCATGAGCAAGAGCCACGGCCACCAGCGTTTCTTCACGGCTTTCTCTTGATGTTGCGCCGAGTACTTCTCACTCTGCTCCACGTGGTTTGATGTTATCTGTTAAACACACAATCATTTGTTATAGTTTCACTGGTTAATTGTTAAAATATGCAGCAGCTATCCATAGGCATGGAAGGAGTTTTTGTTTTACACAAATATTTTTTATTTAGACAACGCGTTGTCGAATTCACTATTTTATTCTCTGACAGGCTGACCGCGTGTTTAACCTTTCAATTAATTAATAATATAATGCTCGATAAATATTTTTGCAATCTCTAAGCCTCCATAGATATGAAAAATTGAAATCATATAGAATATTATAGCGCGTAAAACGTTGGAGTAGTTTTTTAACTTAATATTCGTGTCATAGTCCATACTAATCCATACTAATATTATAAATGCGAAAGTAACTCTGTCTGTCTGTCTGTCTGTCTGTCTGTCTGCTACTCAATCACGTCTAAACTACTTAACCAATTTGCATGAAATTTGGTATGGAGATATTTTGATACCCGAGAAAGGACATAGGCTACTTTTTGCCCCGGGAAAATGACGCATTTCCCGAGAAAATTCAGAAAATTCAACGAAGTCGCGAAAAATCAATATTATAATGACATTGAATTAACAAAATTCCGTTGTCATGGCAACTGTTTTAATGGCGGATATGCCTTAGCGCGACTTCGTTATACTAAGAGATATAAATAATTTTGAAATTTTATATCATCACGCTACGACCAATAGGAGCAGAGTAACAGTAAAAAGTGTTACAAAAACATGGAAAATTCTGACCCATTCTCTCTTATGTGACGCAAACGAAGTTGCGCGGGTCAGCTAGTTATTCATAAAGATAAAATTATGATTATTTTATAGTGTGAAATAGACGTGTACTTACAGTTTCAGTGACGGTAGTGACTGTGGTGGTGATGACAGTCTTGATGAGTGTGTAGAACCATGTGAACGGCGCCGCCGCTACAGAGGCCGAGCGGGACAGTAGACTCGCTGAAACATACATTATTAGGTTAGAACATGTTTATTATAAGTTTGTATTCTTTATAGGGGAAAACGTAGGTAGAATTGTTTTAATTCTTAATTTAATATTTTTCCTAGGACAGCCATTAGTCTATATAAAAATGAATCCGTAATTCCTTTGGTCACGCTAAACGCGTGAATGGCTGTACCAATTTTACTAATTCCTTTTTTCTTTTTTAGGTGATACGGAACTTTGCGAAGTCAGCTAGTTTATGGTTCAATATTGCCCAACTAGCACACAAGCTGCTTATACAGTCGTTATACAGCCTGATAGTTGCATAAGAGTCGTTCAAATGCTGTACAATTCTCTATAAGTTGTATACTAGCTATTTAAAAAACCCTTTAACAGCTAGGCGGGACAGTAGCCGTTTAGTAGGAAACTAATGACTTATAGTGATATATGAGCATGTAATTGCATCGCTAGACAGCCTAGGGAAGTATAACTGAGTTAATGGAATCTTCTATAACACCGTTAACTGTATAAGGGGACTTTAGGAGATAAAGGAGTTTAAACGGAGTTATGCGTTGCGCTTATAGCGCTCAAGAGCGTAAATAAGCTTTTTGTAATGCCTTAGGTTCTATAACAGATTTTTTTAGGGCTAGTGTATTACTCATCTATAAAAGAGTTGCGTAGGTCTTTAATAGCGCCTTGAGCGTTATATCAGATATTTATATGGCTTCTGTACGGCAAATAGATGTATAAGGTATCATTCGAAACATTTTTACAGCCATGGGGATTACAGAATTATGTTAAGCACCTAAAGCGCTATAACCGAGTAATATACCTTTATACTAAAGCTTAAAAAAATTATCATAATATATTTACATAGGTGCAGTGGTGGTTCAGTCTGTCAACTGTTTTTAAAGAAAAAAAATAAAATAAAATAAAATAAAATAAAATAAAATAAAATAAAATAAAATAAAATAAAATAAAATAAAATAAAATAAAATAAAAAAGATTTTCAAACTATTTTAATATTCAACGACTGACCCCCAAAAGTACGAGTAAAATGCTGGTGTGCGACCAAAACAGTTATATTGAAGCACTCCTATGCCACAACTGCAAAACCTTGAGGTCTACAACAGCAAACACTAGAGCCTTTGTACAGCTTAAGGCGCTAGAGCAGATGTAACCAACTCTGAGAGCTGCTTGATCGAGACGCCATTATAGCATTTGGTAAACATATTTTTTGAGGTTATTACGATCTTTTGAAGATCATATAAATCTATAGCCTGGTAACGTTAACATAATTAAAATCATTTTTTATTACCTATAACCCTAATTAAATTATCTGTAACCCTCAAAGTCTTATTTATGTTCAAAATACAATTTCCAAATCCACATATCTATATAATTTTTGCACTTAAAACTGAATATTTTGAGGGCGCATGAAAATATTGACGATAATATACATATATATTGACAGCAAACTTGAACTCGCACTTTCATATCACGTACACAAAGAAATAAAAGCGATAGACTACTTGTTTTTTTAATAATCCAATCCGTAAAAATAAAATGTCTCCTCATTTGTCACTGATGATTCATTTTAAAAAAATATATTTAGTTTACACCATAATAAACCGACTATATTACTAATTTAGAGCGTTAGCATTTATAACCGTTACACAGTAGCGCTAAAATGAGGTAAAGGTGGTATAATCGCGCTGCAAGAGCTTTTTCGAACGCTCGTGGCGCTAACCACCTCTGTACAACAGCTGGTAAGCGCCACGAAGCTGCGAAAAAGCTCTTGTAGCGCGATTATACCACCTTCATCTTATTTTAGCGCTCCTGTATTACTACTATACTACGTACTATTATAATTACTATTTACGGCCACTGTAGATCCAATGTCGAGCTATAAGCTGGACAGTATGGGCCTATTTGACGCTACAAGAGCTCTGTAGCCGCTTATAGAACCACTATACTTCTTACTAAGGAGCCTAAGGCGTTATAAAAATCCTTTAACCGGCCATTGTACAGCTTGTTATAGCGCTTGTGTGCTAGTTGGGTGGTAACGGTATAACATGAATCTGTTAAATTGCAATGCGCATGGAAATTTATTGTGTAGTAGATTAGTGGCACATATATAGTTGTTCTTGGTTGTTTCTAAGTGTACAAAAACCCCCGCAACACAATTATTCTTAGTGTTGTCTTTAAAAATAGTTGCAATTTTATCTTCACCTCACAAGTCTTTAAATAATATTTTCATCCTCACCTTTAGCAGGTCTCCGGTCAGTATAAGGGTACCGGTGCGAAGGTCCCACGACGCTCCTGTACGCGCGGCTGGTTGTCGTCGTGATGCTCGTGATGATGGAGATGAGCACACGTGTGATCCACCACCGCTGTTCCACCAGCTGGTGACCGTTCTGCAGGTACGACTCGTCGTCTGAACTGTCTATTGACTGCGGAATAGAGAAGTTTATTTAGTATTTTAGTTACTACAGAAATGGAGTATACTATTGAAGAAGAAGTAATTGTTATTTGCCTTGTAATAAAAATATTGAAAAATAGATCTATCCTAAAGTCCCGTAGTATCTGAAAAGTGAGGTAAGACTTACTTAGATTCCAAAAGATAGGACAAACCAAAAGACAATGCAAAAGAAGACCCGTATTACTTAGATGACATAACATTTAAATGATCCATTACTTTAAAGAAACGGGAAGGATAGCATTGTCATTGTATGTTAAGAATTTGTAGAGTTTATCTTAAGAATGCCTATTTAACTGCTATTTAAAATATACCTATACATAATGCTATGTGTATCCATGATACTATCATTAAAAGTAATGAAGTAAGAAAAATAACGTGAATTCCTACTTTTCGGGAATACTGAAGTTTAATAATTATTTGAAAGACTGTTGTACTCACAGTATAACGTTTCCGTAGCGTACTAGTAGTCCACGAGGTAGTAGAAGAGAGTCTATCGATCTCGTCCACGCTGGTGTTGGGTCCTTGTATACGGAACTGCGAGAGCGAGCGTCGCGACATGTTGGGCATGGCGATCTGACCGGGCGCCAGCTCCACGCGGTCTTTGGACAGCGGCGAGTATGTGTAGTCCGTTTTGGGGTATTTGCTGGAAATATAGAAATCAATTGGTTAGTTTTTTTTGCTTTAACATGGCGTTGGCGCATACAAATGAGTTGATCACTATTTTGCGAAAGCGTTTTAGGTATACAAATGGGTGGTATTTTGGTTTAAGGTAGTTAGTTACCCCTCGTTTTTTTTTCCTTATAAGTTAGGGGAATATTATTATGGTGTTAGATTAAGGAATATAAGTATCTGGTGAAATCACTTTGACTTTTTTTAGTGAGGTGACTTCTTTGAGTTATAGTATGGAAATTTTATAGTGTTTTACAGAATTATAGTGGCAAGCCAGGAATTAGCGACAAGCATCTAAAATACTTAGTATTTGTATGTTTCCTTATGTATAGAGAAATAATTTGTTATCATATCAATAAATCGTAACAAACTTATTGTATATCAACAAATGACTTTACAATAGGATTATAACCTAACCACAGAACAAAACGATATCTGAAGCATGTACGCTTATCTTAAACCTGTATGTCATATCTAGTTTAGTCATAAACAAACACATTGACATATTACCTGATTATCATAGTAAGACTTAATTCACTAGATATCAACTAGGAAGCTATTTTATAAACACAAGAACTGAATTTAAGACTATTGAGAGACTCACGGTTTATGGGTAACTGTCGGATAAAGCTCTAGATAAAGTGTCAGATATTGAATCAGATAAAGTAATCAATACTCAGAAATTGTTAAAACCAGGATTATATGGCAAGAATTATGATATGTTCTGTTCAAATGTTCGTAACTAACTGACATTAGTTTTACCTATGTATAGAACTAACAATAAGGTAAATATGTGTTTATTAGACACTATCTATCAGGAAAAAGTTAACGATATTTTATGTTCTACAACTTCTACATATTGTTAATACACAATAATAAAATATATTCAAATAAAATATGTAGTCTCTAATTTTATACCTTTACTACACATTTCAAATTAAATACAATTGTATGCGTCATACATATGTACATACATAAAAAATCTTCTTTCCATGGGGCTAAGCAGATCGAGAAAACGCCTAATAATAGCAAAAAGTTAACGGGCACATATACAATAAATTGGGGCTATAACAGAACCAGATACCGGGCTGAATCAATCACTTTCACATTCTACATTATTGAAAAACTTAGTTATAAAACTACAACTCACTTTATAAACTAGTAAGAAGGAACTAAATACCTGATGTACAGACACCTGAATCCTTCATACATGATTGGTTAAACCAATGATCAGACCGCATGTAATATGGTTATAACATAACGTCACATAACGCTATGTAATCGTAGTTATGATTACGCGAATACTACAAATTGAGTACAATAGTTTTTACAACACATTGCATAAATTTATGGATTTGATTGAAATTTATAGCAGTTTATTGAACTGTTTTTCAAATGTTTCACGTTTTTATATAAGTTGTAAACTTAAGCAGGATTAAGGAGTGTAGATATTTTGTCCCACTGGTATAAATCTAAAATTTATGGTATATTCCCGTTGTCCACCCCCTGCTTGTCCACCCCGGGTGGACAGTGACACAAATCTTTTAAAAAGTTCTCGGTGTCCACCCCTGGGGGACAGTGAGAATTAATTTTAAATTATTCCCGCTGGTCACCCCGGGTGGACAAAGACACTAGTTTCATATTACTACTCTCGATGTTCACCGCAGGTGGACAAAGCCACTGCTTAAATAAACATTCTCAATGTCCACGCTTGCTGGAATTGGGTGTAAATAATTATAACAAAATTAATTAAGTAGGTACATAGTTTAATCATATTATCAACATCTCTAGGGTAAATAGAAGTAGGTACACTATCTATGGTGTGTTTTCCCATATAATGTTGATTGACCCTAAGTTGCGGCACTTATTAAACCAAGGTATAAGTTATAACAATAAACGTAAAAAAATATATTTTAAGTGATCATTTTATTCACGACATGCGAATATGACTTGTCAATGGGGACTTCAATATTGATTTATTTCTAGAAAGGATGAGGATGTAAAGATTTTTCTGTGACTTTGATTAATACCTATTGTGATAATTATTTGTGTAGATTGCAAAAGTAAAAGATGTTGATAATATGATTAAACTATATACCTACTTAATTATTTTTTTACACCCAATTCCATCAAGCGTGGACATTGAGAATGTTTATTTAAGCAGTGGCTTTGTCCACCGGTGGTGAACATCGAGAGTAGTAATATGAAACTAGTGTCTTTGTCCACCCGGGGTGGCCAGCGGGAATAATTTAAAATTAATTCTCACTGTCCCCCAGGGGTGGACACCGAGAATTTTTTAAAAGATTTGTGTCACTGTCCACCCGGGGTGGACAAGCAGGGGGTGGACAACGGGAATATACCAAATTTATATATTAAATTAGTGTATTTGTACAAACATCAATACCACTTAAAAAAGAACACAATATGTGTAACAATCACTTAAATTTTAACACAGAACTTTGAGAAATTCAAAACTTTACTTTATAATAGACCATTATTATTACACCATGAACTATCAAATTCAATTAAACACAGTACAAAAACAGTCCTTAACACACATTTAAATAGTCAATAAGTTTCTATCAAATAAATATTTAAATAGATAATTTAAAGTCACATTTGAACACAATTTCTAAATACACAGATCCCAGTTAGCGTGTGTTTGCAAGTGGCATTTGCAAGCTGTGGCTCGGTGCAAATATAGAACATTATATTTAATTTTATGGTCGCCCTAGTGTGGTGTGTGTGTTGTTGTATGTCGTAGGACACGTCATGTAGGCAACAATGAGTTTTGTGTAAGATGGTGTTCTTGATTGTAGATGTTAAATATAGGTAAGGATATTTAACTTATTGAGAAAGGTCTCGAAATGTTAATTATTGTTTAGGTTAAGGTTTTAAAACTACTTGAAGTACTTATGGTGTTACGATGTTAAAGTTTGATGAGTTGATACAGTTAAAACTGTAATAAAATATTTTTTTATTTATCATGCTGATCCATTTGTAAATGTTTTGTTTCTCCTTTTACTAATAAACTAAAAAAACGAATCATAAAAGGAAAAATGGAAGATTTTTCTCTTTTCATCATTTAATAACTAATCCCTTTGTGGAACTTTTCTGCGCTTCTCACAAGTGATGATAAAGATCTATCCGCCTTATTTTCAGCCATATTATTATATTCTCACAATAATTAACAACAAAACAAAGGGAACATAATTACAAAAGGTTTTTCACGAACATTATCTACAAAAAGATAATTTGAGGTCAACATACCACAAAGTCACTTCTCCTTCAACCGTTTGCACTTCAGTAAACGTCACAATATTAGCCATAATTAACAATTAAATAATAATTAAATGTCTACAATAAATAAGTCATGAAATAAAACAATTAAAATACAAATTATTCCAGCCAGCTGTTTTTCTGAGCGTGATTGACAGTTGCAATTTTAAACTGGACAATGTACCCACATTATAAAAAAAAGTGAATGATATTGATCGTTCAAAAACGATAACGCGAGTGTTTAAAAAAATATGCATTATATTATGTCTATCTACATATTGCTATAGTTCAATAACTAAGTAGAGAGCCTTCATAGTGTGTCATAAAATCAACTACAAAATTAAGCAGCCAATTATTAATACAAGAAGATCTTGCAATTTGTTACATGACCGCTAAAAACTATTAACCATTCCTTTGAAATGTCAGATGTCATGAATGTAAGAAACTATTTGGAGTTGAACGGAACTAGCGTTTTATTGATTTATAGTTTTACAGTGTTGTGTCTTTTCACTTATCTACCAGTGACACTTAAATATTATAAATCTTTAGCGACATCGCTGTGTAAATTCGCATATCACATAATATCTTGGTTGAATGTAAATAGTTTCACCTTTTTGCTCAATTGAATCGTGACAAAATTGTATTTTTTATTTAGTAATAGAGGCTGGCTTGAAGTGACTTGCATTTGTTTCTGGGCAGCGGCCAACAACTTTTTGATGTCAGTGTTGATTGAAAATGTTGCAATATAGAAGCTTATCACGATGTGATGACCGAAATATTATACGTAAGAAATTATTTATGTAAGAAAATTTAGAATTGGACTTCCTTTCGCTATTTTAAAGTTACTTCTTGGCAAAATGCCTACAATTGATTGCATATAAGTTAAGTAGGATTTAGTTAGTAATGCAAATTGTGTATTAACCATATTATTGCATATTGCACTGTAATAGAAAGTGGACACAGCGGTGACCGTTCTCATAAAGTCATAATATCAGACTTAATAACACTTAAGGAATGTCTCTATTCATAACACGCAGTTTTGTTTGGTTGTTCACAGGTGATTATAATAGCTTATTGGTATATGAAAATGCACGAAACAGGACGCCTAATGAATTACATTAAACTAAGGAATAGGGAAATAAACTAGGGAATACTAAAATAGGGAATGGAACTTCGTATAAAATTTCCTTTGATTCATACCACGATATCATGTGTTTTAAAGCATTGTTTAAATTAAAGTTAAATCTTCTAAACCTACTATAACTCGCTAAAGTACGAAACCAAAAACCTATTTAGACACATGATAATATTTGAATATTGAAATTGTTACGAATACTCGGATGCACGACACATAGTAGACCTACTGTGATAATTATACTGAAAAACTATACTGAGATATTACTGAATAATTATACTGAGATACTGAAAAAAAGAAACATCTGTACAAAATACCATGTCAAATTTTGGAGTTAATTCATTAACAAAAAGAGTCACACCTTTGGCTTTCAAATTAATTAAATTTTCTTATCTTTACAACCCGACTTTATATTAATTACTTTGAAACCAGCCAGTAGTAATTAAATTTTTCTTTTGTATAGTTATGCGGTAGAGGTGAGAGACAAACAAATGAGATTAAACCTTTGTTTATCATTGAGGTTGTAAACAAACCGTCAGCTGTTTCTGTCGTCAGCTGTTTTGACATGTTGTAGGTAATATTTAAATAGCACTGCTATTTTGTGTGTGAATAACTAACTAAATAGCCGGTAATAGCACGATGAACAGATGGTTATTATCTGTGTCCTTTGTACCCGTAAATTTATTTGCGAACAATCTTTTTTCGGCAATTAATATTGATTAAATTTACTTTTCTAGTATCTCCGTAGTTGCAACTAAAACCAGTGAACTCGATTTCCTTCTTAGCAATTACTACTCCATCAGAAAGTTCAAGGACTCTTGTAACAATTGTGAGCCCTGGTTTATCCATTTCTAAAAAACGGATTATTGACAAATTGTTTCATATATTATTTGCTGCCACTTTTCTATCAGTTAAGTTATCCGGCAAGTATCTATAAGCCGCGACACTGGCCTTAGAGGTGTTTACTCAACGTTTGTTTTAAGAACTCTTAAACCTGCATGGGGTCCTAGTTATACTCGTACAAACAAATGATATCAAATACTTACTTCCAATACTCGCGCGCCATCTTGTAGAGCCTGGAGGGTAGATGCTCGTTGTCAGGGTTGGTCTCCAGCAGGAGGCTGGTGTCGGCCAACGCCTGCTCCGCGAACGAGCTGTCGGTGGAACACGCGCTGTACGCTGGGCTGCCTATGCGAGACCGGGACCTGGGAAATACATTATACTGTTAGATTTTTATTGGAAGATTTTCTCGATCGTCTTTTGCGAATGATAACTTTATCATTTGTGAGGGTCTATGGTTAAGGGACTGAAGGACGGACCTGGGAAATGCATTATACTGTTAGATTTTTATTGAAAGAAAATACTCGATTGTCTCTTCGTATGATGATTTTATAATTAGTGAGGGAATTGTTGAAGAAAGGCTTTTATAAAATAACGGCATGTTAAAGTTTGCATACTATCCGTTTTTAGCATCTAAAACTTGTCTTTTGCTTTAGAAAGGACGCAGTGTGTCTCATAAACTTAATATTTATTACATCAAGCAATTCATCACAACGTTATTTCGAGTTTTATTGCGATCAGATTTAATATAAGATTACCAATAAATAAACGAGAAATGATAAATGTAACTGAGCGATGCGACTTTTCCTATAGTCTGCAAATGTTTTTAGAAATGTAATTATTTACGATCGTCTCGAGGACAAACTGACATACGAAACTTTTGCACGTGATTTTTTTAACTCTCTAACGGAGAATACAGATTAAAAACGCCGTAGCTCTTTATTTTATAGACTGTTTTGAATCTTTTATAAGGACGCCTGTAATTTCATGCAATCAGGAATCAACCCACATTTGAAGTAATTGAGTATCTACGGATATGGCGCTAAAATTATGCATTACATTAGCTTAACAAAATGGTTTCTGTTCACCAACAGATAAACACAGACAACACTGATTGTGGTTCTCGTTTGCATAAATGGGTCCAAAATAATGAACCGCCGACATCAAGACGGTGACATGACTGTGTTGGCGCCACGGCGGTCAGCTACTTGACTTGTCTACAGAGTAGACGCCTTATGACAGCTAATAAATTCGTCTGAGATAAATCAAAATAACACAATACTATTCAGATCCTTTAAAGATGTTATCAAGATTGATTTGAGAGCGTAATACCATTATACTGATATCACAATGTATCGCTGTAACACAGATTGATCAATTGCAATATGTCAGTGATTTATTGAATGAATGCGCTTTACACTACAAACTACTTAATGAAAGAAGATGCCAGTATCATAATGTTATTATACCTATATCGAAGGTCTGTTTGTCTACCTCAGCTTTCAAAGCTGAAAGCGAAATGATTTTGAAGAAATTTAGCAAGGAGATCAAATACAAGGGGCAAACTTATGGGAGTTCTTTTCAAAATGCCACCTCTTAGTCAGAATTAAGAAAGAGATTTTGGACACGTGCGAATGCTGGTCATCAAATACACTAGGTACAGTATTTTAATTTTTATTGTATTCATAATATAAGCTACACTTGATTGCTTTCTAAAATCTGGCAAAGATTAGCTACATAATTTCGTTGAAGCCACGTCATGTTTCTATTACATGTTCATCCGTTACGTCAGTAGACGTAAATAATGTAAATAAGCGGTGTGGCATATAAAAAGTCTGGAGCAGAGCCAACTGTACCAATGGCGTTTATAACTGTGTTATTGTTTTGCAACTGTCCACAGTGATGGGAAAGGGTTTTTTGGAGCCAAGAAATGGAAAAGTTTAGCAAAGTTATTTATTTACAAACAGCTGCATTCTTGAAGTTCTTACTTGGTTAGATTTTATAAAGAAATCTGTCCTTTTTTTAAGCGTAAGCCACTTCTCATGCGCTCTAGTTATAGTGGCATTTGATTTTTAACATGCATGACCGAAGTGGCAGACTGTGGTCAGACTCTCAAAGAGCCTTTCTTAGAGCTGAGAGAAGGCAAAATTAAATACGAGTAAAACGATGACTTGTTTGGGTCCCACAAAATAAAAACCGAAGCATTTAAAAAATCCCGATTTGTTAATGAATGAAAACTAGCGGAGACGTTGTCCTATCTCCACGTCTTTAATTTGTAAAAAAATACTAAAAAAACATTGTCCAGCGGACAAAGCTGTGAATCTAAACCATTCTCAGATCCCCTTGAACACACACAAAAAATTTCATCAAAATCCGTCCAGTCGTTTAAGAGAAGTTCAGTGAATTTTCCGCTATTGTTTATTTATCGAATTAAGATCTTTGAAAGTTCACAAATAGACAACCTTGACGCAAAACATAGTACTAAAATCAACCTAAATTCGTAACAATATAAAACTCCCATCATTCACTAAACTATGTATATGATGTAAGGGCCGTTTTCTCTTTGTGTGGGCGAGTATGCCCACATGATATTGTGATGGGCCCAGTTATCTCGAGTAAGGCCAGATAAATAAACAAATAAGCGAGATCTGATAAAAGATATCTAGCAGAAAACAATAACCTTTTCTGAGACTTGGGAATCACGATTTTGAGTGTTGTAAACTATACTATTGTTATATTTATAACGCTAAAGAGATCGTTTGTTTAAATACGTTTTTATCAGAAACTACTAAATCGATTCGGAAGCTCGATTGGTGATAGCAATCTTTGTAATAAAAAGTGCTTGTATTTTATTCTTTCTTAAATAGACTATAGCAAAGGTTACCAAGAAGGTAATATAGTTCAATCATCAACAGCTTTTACAGACATTTTCCTTCATGATATAATTCTAAAATACTGACTCTACCTTAATATAAGTTAGGCAATAAAAGCAGTCTTATAAAGTCAACTTCTAAGATCTTGCGTAAGTTTTTATAACAGGAAATCTTGATAACAGTTTATTGTAGCCATAATTAAAGTTTATTTACAAAGGGCCCTTTTTCAAAACGAGCTTATCTTAATTAACAAACACTTGGTTGTTATTTCGTGAGCACTTGACTTGAGTACAAGACCATAATGTTCAACGGTTTTTTAAATTACTTAGTAGTTCCGTGGTCCGGCGTATAGATGGCAGGACTTGTATAATTGAGTGTTCTAATATTCAAATGTTGACCGTTAAATAGGCGCGAGAGTCGGTTGGAACTGGAAGCAAGCTGTGTTTGTTTACATAATACATATTTTTATGAGCGTCGTTTCATATCGTTGGCGTAGGTGGAGAATAGAATAACTTATTTTCAAAAATTTGGAAAATTATTCAGTAAAATGCGATTTCTTTGAGATTTAAATACGAACAGGAAACTACTAGAGATTTTTCGTTTTTACTGATTAAAATATGGACGTCCACTTCCACTTTCAACGTTTGTATAGTTTTTTCTTGAATTGGTGTTGGTTATTTTATTACATTTGGTCTTTCTGTCTATCAAGAAATCCTGTGTTTATCTTTCTCCAATGCATTGAACTTGAAAAATAAAGGACAGCTGGGAATACACGGCAACAAAGAGCATATGTTATAACCGAGAATTGAAGGGGAGGGTGTCAGTTCATAATATCATCGTTTAATTATTTTTACTTGAGCCCAATTGAATAAGACTATTGGTTTAAAATGTACTTAAGTCTAGTAACGTAGTAACGTCTTTCTTTTGTATGTTCGAATCTAGGAACATGTATGCTAATACATTCTAGCATAATTATCTAGAAGCAACGGTAGCTAGAGTCAATAATTTCTAAAAGTATTTGCTTAAAATATGCAAATGCATTGGAATTTGTGTGAAAAATTGTCACCTTGTGCGTCACACTAAGTTTAGCGTTTAGACAAGATGATGATTTGGTGACATTGGCAACCATTGTATTCTGCTAACACTTTGTTATTTCTTACTTTAAATATAAAAAAGACATTATACTACCAAATCAAACTAAAAATAATTTCGCTAATGAAAACCTGATTGCCATAACGTATTTTTTGTTCCGTAAAATTCTTGTAGTGTACTACTAAATCAAGTTTTAAACGCTGTCACAGGGACAGGATTTAGCACCCTAAACACAAGAATGGTTTTCTACACACTGCAATGTAAATTCCTGATTTCCTGCCGGTACTATCCAGTATCGAGAAAATCACATTTCAAATCTATATGACATGAAGAAATAGTCCTGAAATGAAATAGTAATAAAGTATGGTACACTCACCCCCCGGTTCTGAGTACATTTAGCAGTAGTTTATCTATTCAAGCGTTTTTTTAGAGTTAAAATGCTATTAAACATAAATTACCGCAAGATGTAGGTACTCAGAAACCGGGGGTTACTCTATCATGGGAGTAAGTATCATAGGATGAATTTTTCAGACATATTTTCTGGCTCAGTTGTGGATGATCGGTAGTGGTAAAAATTCGGCTCTCTGTTTACTCTCATATTAAAACGTATGTATGTAACTTACCGGTCATGTGTCAAACTATGTGCCGTGTGTATAGGGCTGAGCGTGACGTCAGACAGCGAGGTGTACCGCTGCGAGCTCGTCGACACCCGCTCATACTGACTGTTGATCTCGTTCTGTTGGACAACAACAACACGTTACCACATTGAGGAAATTATACAGTACGGAAAAACTAGATTATATTAATATGATTGGTCAATAAACGCGTTACGAGGACAATAAGTATGTGTTTTGTCTTGGGTCATTTTCCCACTGCTGGGCAAGGGTCTCCCCGTCTTTAGTCCACCACACCGGTCGGGTGCGGGATGGCGACTTTGAATCCACTTAAGACATGCGATGAACAAGAAGATATTTGAAAATTAAAGCTCAGTTTTATTTAATTGAAAGATTAATGCAGTCCAGTCAACGATTTTTTGTATCAAAACCGCTCAGAACGATATATTCACAAGCAAAGTCTACATGCTTTAGAAGTAAATGCAGATCTAAAATTAAATACGAAGCAGTGTTCATTTTCGTTACGTTTTTTATATTAACTTCGAAAATAAATACATTTCAAGGCTAATTATTAATTGATTTATGTTAATGATCTAACGGCTTTTTCCTAATATTATGAAACTCATAATTAATTCTATAATGTAACACGATAACATCCGGCTAAATTCCACTGATTATACAAAATGAAGCATCTTGTTTTTGCCAGCAATAAAATTACATAATAAAGATCTCGTTTTGGTAAAATGTCTAAGTGTTGACATTTATAAAATGTTGGAGAAGAAAAATAATATCATGTAGCTAGGTCCATTCATTGAAATAAACTTGTTATTGAACAGCTGCTTCTCGCATATTACCCTGTAGTACGCTATCAAGGAAACGTAGTTTAGTATTAAAGACTTATTTTAAAAATATTATATTTTAAATCAGCCCATTTTAACAATAAATCTAAAAGTCTTAAAAGAAAAATCTACTTAAAAAATAAAAGCGATAAAAATCGGTCCAGCAATAAAATTTAAGCGCAAGAGCGTGATAAATCGAAGATACGTATACAAGTAGCAAAGCACAGATACCTCAAATTAGAAATGTTCTTAAATTGTAAACTTCATACAAAGTAGTAGAAATAGTCTTCTATAATATACCCTAATGATAACCCAAAGATCATACTTGGCCAGAAACTACAACCCATTCTTAAACAATAAGCTCGTTTATTGCTACCGACATTCGTATTTTCGTCCACAGAATACAAACAGTTATGTCTCGTGACATTTCCTTTTATGTGCTCTCGTGCAGGTCTGGTTCCTGTATCAATTATAAATGCACCTGCCTGTATGCGTCAACTGCCTAAAATGGTTGCCAGCTTTCGGTTGAGCTTCTTTGAAATAATATATTTTAGTAAATAAATTTAACCCATTAATGTCCCACTGCTGGGCAAGGGTCTCCTCCCGTAATGAGGGAGGGGTTAGGCCTTGAGTCGACCACGCTGGCCAAGTGCGGGTTGGGGACTTTAGTTAATAAATAATGTTTAAAAATGACAGATGTGTTGATAAAGCAAATATGAGATCTTTTTGGGTAACTTGTAGACCAGTTGCGTGCAGACTTTGAATAAGAAGGGTAAAGAATAATGGCCTTTCAAAATGTGAGATTGTTTTTGTTATAAGTGCAAATACTCGGCAGCTGAGAAGCTAATTTACTCATAGCTTTAAGAAGTATGTTAAGTAGAAGAACGATGGACAAAAAGTTACCATCATTTCAAACTATCTAGACAGTCGTTGCACTTAATGTATGCCGAATACCAAAAACGGCAAGTGATAATTTGATTAGTGAACGCATTTGTAAATTAGATCGGTATTGACCGACATTCTCACAAAAGAGGTATATTATTCAGCCAAAATGTGGTAAAACTTTTAAAGAATCTTTCAAACTATATTAGAATTTGATGTTTATAAATCTTTGATGCAATAACAGGTCGTCAATGACACTGAGACTCAACGCTGACTGAATACAACTATTTTGAACGATGACGTCAAAAGCAGGTATCTTTCAATCGTCATAGCGTAGCTATTTTAGTTCTAAATCAATCAAAATCTATGTAAGGCACTGACGATAGCCAGTCATCACTATGACATCATTGGAAACAGTGGTGTAAACAAAAAACTACAAACTTCTTAGTGGCAATCGAAGCGTGGCGGACTGTTGTTCTCTATCGGGTGAATCATATCAAAGGACTTTGACATTGAATAGAGGCTGCTAAATACGCGAACTACGTGAGCGTGCAAGATGCTGAAATTCAATGAGCTAGATTTTTGTGGTATTTGGCACACTTGCATGGACGAATCGTGATTTTTGTAGTGCAAATCTATTACTAATTGTTCTAAAACTACTCTTAGCTTATTCTGTTTTGTAAAGAAAGGAATAAGTGTACATTCAATGCTTATTTTAAAATAGCATTGATGCGAAACAGACACATGACTTGAAGAAATATTAGATAAAGTATGCAAAGACACGTAAAAGCTCAATAAAACGTGCAAATTCTTGCATATGAATGAGTATTTGTTGTTCCATTTGTATGTAGAGTTGTTACGGTGCTAATAAATCTTGTGTGAACTACATGAAGCGTTTATTGACATTTTACTTCCCGTTAACGACCGATATACGATACACATCAAAGCGGACAGCCGGACACAGCCGGCTAATCTAATGGCCACACATATACACTATCCAACGGTTAGGTGACCATATTAAGTTAGTGCGGAAGCAGACTAACTCAATTAGTTAACAAGTGAATAGAATAATTATAAGGAACAATCATAAGATGTGTTGTAACGGATCCACTACATATACCATCATTGTTTTATCCTCTCTAATGAGAACAGGAAAACTAACTAGAATTACCATTGTAGGAGTCTCAATGCTATGTGATGCAATGAATTCAAGTTCAACGGGTTTCAAATCCAATACATATGCACGTCATGTAGTTTGAGTAAACTAACAGGACATTTTACTCGGAATTATTTAGGTGATCTTGCTCTACGGAATATTTAAATTATTCAAGGCACGTTCGAACTAATTTGCGTCTCAAATACGCGATAATTTATGCATGCAGTACACTCGTAGGCTAATCAGTAACCGACCTTGGACGTCCGAGAAAACATCTTCAGCACAGACCTCACTCTACTATCATATCGATTGATACATTGCGTAATACTACTCACCGAGTCACCATAGCAACTTCATAGCGTGCTGCACCTCCCTCCAAACACAAATATTTCTAATTTCAGCCGTAGAACTAGGTCAAGAACTAAACTTTGGGAGTAATTAGGAATATCTCGAGATACAGCAATCGGCACTATCAACGCGTAGCGACTGGAAGGCGCCAGATGTCTTACAATAATAATACCGAGTATGGGCAACTCAAAAATAAACCACGCGGGGGAAGTTTGATTTCAGTTATATTTAGTAGGATAATGTTAACGTTTTCCTGTCGAGTCCTCGCCTGTAACAGGACCAGAGCCTAGTGAGTGCACCGCGGTACTAAAGCTCTGTCAATAATAAATTGTCGCAGAGATGTAGGTGTTTGTCTAACGGTCATATTCATTATGAATTTGCGGGCAAAATGCCGCCGATTTCAAATAAGGCGCGCATGGGTGGTTGTACATATACATCGGTATTTATTGCATTTTAAAACCCAGACATGCTATCATTGTTCTAGACTTCCTGGCTGCATTAATATGTATCGATTCAGGTTAATTCTCACGGTTAAGTAGCTACAATAGAATAAATTACCATTATTCTGGCTGCAAGAGGAAACTGCATTTGAATGTGTAAGGATAGAGTCTATTAGAGTGGGCGTCTGTTATGTTCAATTACTTGATTGTTATTTATGTAAACGTTATAATTGCCTCTCAATTAAGATATGGCAATAGAGGTGAATGATCTAAGCAAATAGATATCAAACTTTTATTTTCAGAGTCGATAACATTGAAACGAAAGAACATGCTTTGGAACATCAAAGTGCTTTTTCGTTTAATTTAATTGAAAGATATAAGCAAGCACATCTTTCCGAACTGTTTATTTCGTATCATCGGAACAATTAAAACGATTCACATAAAGCTGCGAAGAAATAAATGCGCAAGCAATTTCGCTGGAAGCGTTGGTTGCGACGAAAGACTGCTACCAAATGCTAACCTCTCCCATAAATACCGGACATAGACCTTGAAACAACAATTACTGTACGTTCAGTTTACTTAGGGTGACGTCAAACTAACCATAAGAATTAGTTAGTAGTTCGCCAACGGCAGCGGATATGGGGGCTCGTGTTATATTTAAGCAGCAATTTTCTCAGTATTTTGTATTTCTCTGAACCCTTTAGTAGTACATTTTCTTGTTAAAATCATCGGAAATGGATATTGTTTATCAAGCTTTTCGTCTCTCAAGAATTCTTCGAATATTATTTTGTATGGACTAAATTGAGCGACACCTTTCATAGAAAATAAGAGGAAGTAAAATCTGAAAACCCAATATACCTACGGACAGAATGTCCAAAAAATATTTTTAATCCGACTAGACGAGATTAGTAGATGTTTCAGATCCCTAGGGGACATTTTAGATCAATTAGAGACCTTACACAAACCTAATTTATCGCAACTTATACGGATACCAATATTTAATAGTTAAGTACCCAAACTCAACTCGCCACTCGTAAAAATGGTTCAATAACGAGGCAATATTTCAGTTCAAAGTCTTATGAAAAACTTCCCGGTAAAGTTATTTTAAGATATTGAACGAGTAACGTGAGTACTTACTATTTATTCTGGCGTAAGTAAAGACCTTGCGTTTATGGTGCACGTGGTCATTATCTCGCGTAAAATATGTTTTAAGATTATCTGGCTTATCTAAATCTTATAATACTGTAGCCAAAGATATAATGTATTTTTAAATTTTGAAGAAGTTAACTTGGGTATTTTTTCCGTAAATATTGTATTAGAAATATGTGTCACTAGTTCTAATGGTAACGGAAAAGATCGGGATAAAATCTTCTATGTCGAAGAGTTTAGAACTGTTCTTAGAGAAATGCAAGGTCACCTTTCTTTGTTCTGGGAGGATATTTTCTTTATATCTCCTTCATAATTCGGGGAGGATACCTATGTCCAGTAGTCGGCCAGTAATAGGCATTTATTATTCTCAACTGTCACTGCTTTTCTTGACACGAAAAATATGACTTTTACAACTGATGTGCATAAGATAACTATGGCTATTCGTAACCATAAGTTTAGGATACAAAAATAAAAAGATATGGTACATTTAGGAGCCAATCCTTTGGTCTTCTTCTTATCGTATGGTTAGTGGTCAACCTAGTGTCAAAGTTGTTCAAGCCGCCCAAAGGCAAAGTTCCTTTGGTTAAACACAGTAGTAGCGTGTTGTATGCACTAGATGTTGTGCATACGGAAATAGCCGATGCCATTTAAGTAGTACTAAATGGTCTGATTGTAATGAAATGCAGGCGGCCGCGTGCTATCAATTGAACGTCATACTCTTAGTACGTTGGTAATAAATGCGAATTGTGGAATAACGCTTGTTCACTAGCACTTGTAGTTTTACCAAATTATGTAGATGAAACTATTATTTATTGACAGAAACCAAACTTAATCAAAAAATGACGAAATAAGAAAGGTAGTTTAAGATCACACATCTTGTACCGTGTCCTATCAGGTTTATAGTATTAATATGTTGTCTGTCTTTAATTTCTTTGTCAAAAAGTGAAAGTGATGACTCGATTAGAGTAAAATTAAACTGGCAATATGCTGCCAAAATGAACATATTATATATTAAATCGGTAAAACTCAATCTAAGGCAGAATTAAATTGTGATAAAAGTTACCGTCTTAACAGCTGTTTTGAACGATCGTGTATGAAAAATTGAAACTACAGTTTTTATATAGAAGTACCTATGTAAAAACTACAGTTTCGATTAATTATTCAAATTGACTGTACTGTACGATAGAAGCGTCTGAGTCCATGAGAGCACGAGAGCGTGTGTAAGTCCCATAAAGCAGTTCTTGTAGCCTATTATTATATTAAACTTTAACGGTACTGATAAAATATATTAATATCATACGATGAATATAGAACAATCAAGAGCTTAGAGAATTAAATTTATTTTATCAAAGTAAGTAAGTACGTGTATTGTTGACGCATCCGATTATCTGATTGCAATCAAATACAAAACAGAAAGTCTACTAATGATGAGTCTGTGAGAAGGAGTATATTATTGCATTGAATAATCTCAATAAATAACTAATATATTCCTGTGGTTTTAAAATGTCAGGTTAATTTCACAAAGTGATGTATTATATCAAGAATAAGGACCAAAACAAGCTGCTTGGAAAGCTCTTAACCTCGGTTTCTGAGTACATTTAGCGGTAGTTTATATAATCAATTGCGTTTTTTGTATGAGTTTAAACGCTTTTGAATAGATAAACTACAGCTAAATGTACTTCGGAAACCGAGGATTAGAAAAACACGAAAGAGCTTGTATTCTCTATCAGGTGATAAATACATTTTGCGAATAATATATTTAAATCGTTTACATCCATTCTCTAATAGGCCTTTTATCGATCGCTAATCATTATTATACCATAAATGGATTAAAGGCCCTTCTTCTACGTTTACGCTAATCTCCTCACGTTATAACAATCCTTAGAATCGGCTCAAGGCATTAGGTTTCCCTTACATAACGCGAACTCATGAATATATGAATGAACAAGTGTTTGAACAAATACTTGCATATAATTACTATTTTATCTTAAGTATACTGACCATTCAAGGCGATATGTAGACCTTCGCAAATTGTAACGTTTGTGGCTTTTTTATTTGTGTTTTAAATATTACGTAATTTCTTCATTCGATTTCGTATCGTAGATTAAGTTTAAAGTTGTTTTATAATATTGAATTTATAATATCAATCGAAGAATGCGCGAATTTATGTTTGTTCTTATAAAGTAAGAGGCTCATTTGAAGGGTAATATTGTTTACTTTATTACAAGGCAGGGGCCGAAACAAGTTCCGAGGTCGAAAATACTGATTTTACTGACCAAAAATTCAAAAATACTGACCAAATACAGACCATTTCCAAACCGTTTTTCAGGTGAATGGTGTGAAATAACAAAAAATACAGTCGAATTGAGAAATCAAAATCCTTTTTTTAAGACTGTTAAAGCTTATTTTCGGTTATTGGTCTCCACCATCCCCGTAGTCAACCAGCATCGCCTTTTTAGTGTGTTAAAAAGCTTTGTTAATAAAGTTTTCAATCAGGTCTTACGAATTTTCAATCAGGTCTTACGAGTTTTCAATCAGGTCTTACGAATTTTCAATCAGGTCTTACGAGTTTTCAATCAGGTCTTACGAGTTTTCAATCAGGTCTTACGAGTTTTCAATCAGGTCTTACGAATTTTCAATCAGGTCTTACGAATTTTCAATCAGGTCTTACGAAATTTCAATCAGGTCTTACGAAGTTTCGCAAAAGTGCGCAACGGCGCTAAAGAATTTTCACTTCAAAAATATTGATTTCAAAAAAATAATAGAGAGTTTTTCATAAAATAAAACTTACCTATTATTTTTCTTCAATATCCGGCATCCATCTTGAGTCAAGCACTAGTCTTTTTTACCTTTAAGTCGGCATTTCCGGCCCTCTCCGCTCGTGGCGCCACTTTCGTCGTATAGTTTTCTACCTACATTTGCGCCGGGTGACTATCTGGCATTATTAGCACTCATGATGCACCAGGTAGCCCTTACCTGGATGCCGGATATTGAAGAAAAATAATAGGTAAGTTTTATTTTATGAAAAACTCTCTATTATTGTTTCGTATCAATATCCGGCATCCATCTTGAGTGATGTGTTTGTTATCACCTGGTGCCCTTAAAGTTAATACGCTATAATGTGTGAGGAAGAAAACTAGATAACCTTGTATGAATATATTTAATGAGCTTTCAAGGTTAACAATCAAAAATAAGGGAAATCAAAAAATTTTTTGTACGCAGTAGCGATTAATGAACTGGATCGAAATAATTTGACAATGACACTGATTCATTTATGTCAGGTGAATCTTGATTAGCCAACTCCCTATAATAGTAATTTCGGAAAGTATGCTCTGCTTTCCAGTTGCCCGTGGCCAGAATTTGATCAATAGAAAAATTTTCTACAAAGTTTAATGAGGCCACAGCTGATCTCACTGAACCAGGAGTCGCCCTAATGCCAGCTTCTCTTAAAAGAGATCTAATCCAGCCACCTATTAGGGTTCTGGATGCAGGCTTTACTTCACCCTTTACTGAAATAAACAGATTATTAAGGTTTTGTCTACGATTTGAAGTTAAGGTTAATAAATTTCTTATCCAAAATATTACATTAAGTCTCTTAATTGGGTGTTCTCTAAGCCTCCATCCAGATTGCCTATGTCTCTGATTATCTGTTTTTGAACCAAACGCGGGCCAAAATATGATAACGGAATCTTCATCTACTAAACTTTGGGCATCAATTTTTAATAACGTAAGGTCGTGCACTCTACGACCTGAAGCTAACAATAAAAGGGCTGCCGTGTGCCTTGACACGTGAAACATATTATCTTCATTAACATTATAACTCATCATATATTGCAAAAGATGTTTTGGATTCCATATTGGCGGCTTAACAGGTCTGACCTTGGCTGTTGATATAGCCTTCAAAACATGTTTTATAAAGAAGTTTGAGGATAAATCAATATTTGAAGTTAAATGCGTAAAAGTTGCTATCACCGACTTGTGAACTAGAATTGTTCTATAAGCTAGACCAATATCACAATGTAAATGAGCTAAATAACGCGCTACTTGATCTGGGCTAGGATATTTATAGTCAATAGAAAGAGATTCACACCATCTAGTCCACCTTGTCCATGCTGGTCTATACGTCTTTAAGGTAGAGCTTCGAAAACTTTGCATAAGAAGTTGTTGCTCATCTTCAGTCCATGTTGACATCATGTCCTGCCACCCAAAATCAGCCATGCCTCCAGATGCAGATCCTGAACTTGTGGTGGGTGCTGGCCTGTCCTGGTATCGATGAGGACCCGTGGCAGGTCTGGAATCAGGTAAGGACGCCGTACCGCTCTCTGATGAAGGTCTGCTTGCCAAAACACTTTGTTCCACTTGGGCGCAATCAGTATGTAAAGTCCCTCTGCCTGGTTCAAGTGCCCGAGGACTCTGGGAATTAGGTTCGGTGGCGGAAACACCCACGCTAGGTTGTAATGCCATTGGTGACAAAAGGCGTTGTATCTTGTCGCCTCCTTGTCCTGAACATCTATCGATACATAATGTTTCACCACATGTGCTGTTTTCGACGCAAACAGGTCTATTTCCGGTCTTCCCCACATTTGAAAAATCATTTCTGTCGCTTCCGTTATGAGATACCATTCGGGACACGGTTTCTGACGTGATAGGGCATCCACTTCCGCATTGAATCTGCCCGGAAAGTATTGAGCTGTCAGATGAATGTTGAGGCTGTCCAACAAGACTATAACAGGGGCCGAAACAAGTTCCGAGGTCGAAAATACTGATTTTACTGACCAAAAATTCAAAAATACTGACCAAATACAGACCATTTCTAAACCGTTTTTCAGGTGAATGGTGTGAAATAACAAAAAATACAGTCGAATTGAGAAGTCAAAATCCTTTTTTTAAGACTGTTAAAAAGCTTATTTTCGGTTATTGGTCTCCACCATCCCCGTAGTCAACAAGCATTGCCTTTTTAGTGTGTTAAAAAGCTTTGTTAATAAAGTTTTCAATCAGGTCTTACGAATTTTCAATCAGGTCTTACGAGTTTTCAATCAGGTCTTACGAATTTTCAATCAGGTCTTACGAGTTTTCAATCAGCTCTTACGAGTTTTCAATCAGCTCTTACGAGTTTTCAATCAGGTCTTAAGAATTTTTAATCAGGTCTTACGAATTTTCAATCAGGTCTTACGAAGTTTCGCAAAAGTGCGAAACGGCGCTAAAGAATTTTCACTTCAAAAATATTGATTTCAAAAAATAGTAAATTTTAATTTGCTGTTCTATTGAAGTCATGTGATGCTTTAATACATGTATATGTTACTGTAAAAGCCCGAACTGTGGTAAATCCTAAGATTTTCCAGTATAACCTAAGATTTGCCAACTCTCAATGGTAAAAGTCCGAACAATTCTTTTATTTCGAACTTTTACCTCTATTCACTTGATGATGTCGAGATGTCGCCGGAGCCCCGCTTCGTGGGGTGCTTTCCTACATTGCATTGCATTCCTGCTGGGTGGATTAAAAAAAAAATAACGACAAAGGTTAACTTTCCCACCTCAGCCTTCTAACCTAACTTACCCATGTCGCTTTGCCCAAAACTCCTTCTTTATGACTATGTTACGGTATATAATTATACGGTTACATAGTTATGAAGAAGGAGTTTTGTAATATACAGTATATGTTACAGTTTTTAAACTCCGGCTTGTTCGGACTTTTACCATTGAGAGTTGGTAAATCTTAGGTTTTACCACTGTTCGGGCTTTTACAGTAACATATATATTACGCAGATCATCAACATAATATCGAGCATCCAAAGCAGCCCTCTGATATGATTACTGGGCAAATCGAGAATGTAAGATTGGCCAACAGCAAAGGAAAACCAAAAAAAAACGTGTGTGAGTTTGGAAAAATACTGACAATACTGACCGATTTTCTAAAATACTGACTTTTACTGACCAGGTCCAAAAATACTGACTTTTACTGACTTTACTGACCTGTTTCGGCCCCTGCTATAAGCTTCTTGGTTTGCTCGAGGAGTGTCTTGGACTTTGTGCCCCCTTCTTTGTTCATGTAAGACACTACCGTCCGATTGTCTGTCTGGAGTAAAATGCGAGCATCTTGTAGATGATCCTGTTCTTGCAAAATCGCCGCATGCACAGCAAACATTTCTTTTCTGTTTGCATGCCAGGGCCTCTGTTTGCTGGTCCAAGAGCCCACCATGGTAACTTCTCCAAGTTGTGCTCCCCATCCAATGTCGGAAGCATCTGTTGTCAAGAGATGAGTCATCGGGCTTGTGTGGATCGGTACAGACCCCCCTATGGCTTGATGCCACCACTCTAGGTCTTCTAATACTGGTTGAGGAATGGTTATTTGACGGTACCTGTGATCCTTTGGCAACTGTCTGCTGTAGTATTGCAGCGTGCGACAGTGAAGACGGCCTCTTCTGGTCACGAAAGTCGCGAAGTTGAGTCGTCCCATTAGACTTTGGTACTGTTTGAGGGACCACTTCGGTTTCTCGAGTTGCTGTTGAAGTACCCTGCGTAGCGTTAGGCACTTTGACTCCGACAGGGACATTGCGTTGCGTTTTGTGTCCCATGTTATGCCTAGAAACTCTAGGCATTGAGTCGGAGTCACCACAGACTTTTCGAAATTGACTGTCCAGCCTAGTAACTGCATTATCTTCACCGTGAAAGCTATGTCGTCTTGCAATTGGTGTCTTGAATTGCTTGCTAGAAGAAAATCGTCTAGATAGACTACGCATCTGATGCCATGACTCCTGAGGAACTCTGCTACCCAGTTCGTGATTGATGCGAATGTCCTGGGCGCCGACGAAAGTCCGAACGGCAAGCATGTCATCTGAAGCAGTTGGTGCTGTCCCTGCTCGTGATGATAATTGACCCTCAGGAATCTGCGATGCTGCTGAGCAATAGGGAGATGGAAGTATGCCTGGCTCAGATCCAATTTCGCCATCCAATCTAGGACTTGCAAAAATTTCGGCACTCGAAAATGATTGAATAGCTGGAATGGCTTTACCACAACAAACTCGTTTAATTTCTTTAGGTTCAAAATAGGGCGAAATGTTCCGTCTGATTTCGGTATCAAAAAGAAAGTCGATAGGTAGCTGGGATCTGGAGTCGCTTCCTCCAATATACCTAAATTTATCATCTTTTGAATTTCTACAGACATATCGCGGGTAGTCTTCGTTCTGTAAGATTTTATAAAGGTAGTATTTGAGGGAATCAGGGGTGGTTTCAGAATAAACGGGATGCGTGCTCCTTGTATCAACTTGCATAAATGTTTTGGAGCCCCTAGATTGCTCCAAACATGATGATATTGCTGCAGACAACCCCCCTGAAATGCTCGATAGTCATTCGCGACGCTTATTTTTGTTAGGAGCTGCTCGCGATAGCGACTTTTTTGATTTATTTTGCCTCTGCGTATTACCGCTTGATTTGACTCGATTATGATGCGAGGGGCGAGATGAAGATCCATTTTTATTTCGCTTTGTAGCTGTCGTGTTCCGACGAAAAAATGGTTCATCAAGCTCTTTACTCGTAGAAGGTTTCTGGTTGTGATAAAACGAATCCCTACCTCGTGATTGCGACGATAATTCTACAGGCGCACATAATTTTTCTATACCACCAATTTTTTGTAGGTATATTTGCATTAAATCATCTTTAAAAAGATGATCTGAACTAGGAGGTATTTTCTGTAAAATCTCACGATGATATTCCAGCGGAATACTTCGAAGCAATTCATACCGGCGTAAACTAACACACTCTGCTCGTCTACCACACACTATTTGCAATAAATCCTCCGTTACCTTACTATAGGCACATTCTTTTGAAAATAAGGTCTGTATTTTATCAAAAAGCGAGTTAGGGTTCAACCTAGTGGTTGATTCATTTGACCAATTGATTAAACACTGTAATGCATTGCGTAATTCTTCTTTTTGTATCAATAGCGCATTAGTTATGCTAGCAAAGGAACGTTCTAATAAATACGTACGAGGGTCATTTTGTAACATACGGGATTCATAACGTTTTAGCTCGTCATTAACTTTAAGTTCGACAAAACCGGGGGTAGCTGTATATTTCTTCTGGGCATCCGTAAAACGGACGGAATTCCAATCATCGCCATTAAAACGTTGTAATTCAATTAACTTTTTAAGATTATTATCATCAGATTTCGGATGTATAGGTTCTTTAACGACTGTGCTAACCTCCGACAAAATATCAAGCTGGTTGTTTTGAGACACTGCTGACGACCGTTGTAAATTTAAATCACTAGAAAATGCATTCGATGTAGTCTCCGAATTTGTAGGTATAGATGTTGGTTCACCCCCGTTTGAGTTAACTGCACCATTGGTCAAAAGAGTCGTTAAGAATGCCACTTGTTGCGACAAGAATTCAAATTGGACTTGACTCACGGTTTGATGACTCTTTTTTCTTTTTGGTGGCGCCAAATCGTCGCTGGAACTGCTACCACTGCTCCCACTGTCGCTTATACATGGAGAACTAGCTCGTTTTTGAGCGCGAGACTGTTCATTATCACTCACTGCTTCTACATTATCGTTCTCCATATTAAACGGAGAGGGCAAAAATAATTACACAAACTAAGCACTTACAAAATGCCAATATCTAATATCTAATGAATAAATAAAATTTGTAATCTGTTTTCGCGATAGATATCACAAAGCCAACTTATCGGTGCGAAAACTAACGCTATAATGTCAGATAGTCACCCGGCGCAAATGTAGGTAGAAAACTATACGACGAAAGTGGCGCCACGAGCGGAGAGGGCCGGAAATGCCGACTTAAAGGTAAAAAAGACTAGTGCTTGACTCAAGATGGATGCCGGATATTGATACGAAACAATAATAAATCTTAATTTGCTGTTCTATTGAAGTCATGTGACGCTTCAATACATGTATATGTTACTGTAAAAGCCCGAACTGTGGTAAATCCTAAGATTTTCCAGTATAACCTAAGATTTGCCAACTCTCAATGGTAAAAGTCCGAACAATTCTTTTATTTCGAACTTTTACCTCTATTCACTTGATGATGTCGAGATGTCGCCGGAGCCCCGCTTCGCGGGGTGCTTTCCTACATTGCATTGCATTCCTGCTGGGTGGTTTAAAAAAAAAATAACGACAAGGGCTAACCTCCACCTCAAGGCCACCTCAGCCTTCTAACCTAACTTACCCATGTCGCTTTGCCCAAAACTCCTTTTTTATAACTGTGTTACGGTATATAATTATACCGTTACATAGTTATGAAGAAGGAGTTTTGTATACACTGTATATGTTACAGTTTTTAAACTCCGGCTTGTTCGGACTTTTACCATTGAGAGTTGGTAAATCTTAGGTTTTACCTTAAAATCTTAGGATTTACCACTGTTCGGGCTTTTACAGTAACATATATGTATATTACGCAGATCATCAACATAATATCGAGCATCCAAAGCAGCCCTCTGAGGCAAATCGAGAATGTAAGATTGGCCAACAGCAAAGGAAAACCAAAAAAAACGTGTGTGAGTTTGGAAAAATACTGACAATACTGACCGATTTTCTAAAATACTGACTTTTACTGACCAGGTCCAAAAATACTGACTTTTACTGACTTTACTGACCTGTTTCGGCCCCTGACAAGGTCATACAATCTATAATGCGAAAAGACTTTTTCCCCGACCTAATAATACTTGCCCTTAACTACACGAATGAAAGAATTCCGCCAGTTACATTAGCCAAGTACCTGGAAAATCTCCTTCGTCTGATGTCCCTTCAGCCGATCGAGGCTCTCCTCGGAGGAGTAGTCCGAGGTCTTAATGAGCTTGTCTCCCGCATTCTTCGTGGACAGTCTTGTACGATGCGCGGGCGGCGACGTGTACTCTTCCTCCACCTCGGTTATGGTCTCCGATGTCACTTTACTTGATGTTTGACTTAGTTGTCTGTGGAAAATATATGCGATATTAGTAGAGGAAGGCAATAGGTTGCGTTGAAGGGTGAAATGAAGGATCTACGCTAGAGAAGCCAAGGCGTGAGCACAAATTTATTTTATAAGCGTGCTGGCTTGAGCTTGTAATCCACTCCACAGTACACGAATTTGTAGTCAGCTTATGCTCTGCTCATAGTCAGGTCCGTTTAACGTAAAAATTACAGACAAGAAATTGTTATCACGTATTTTGATATAAAATCAAATTAGAGAATCATATTTGAATTGAGGAATATCAATTGCGTATGCAGGGTGTAAATTGCACTATCTTCTGCTTCATATAGGTAGTTTAAGGTTGGTTTAAAGAACAAAAATGTTTTGGATATATCCACATGTTGTATTTTGAAAAATCTTTTACTAGGTTGGTTGGTTGAAAGCAAATCGCGTGACGGCAACGTTAGACTTGACGTAATGAGTCTAGCTGATATGACCTTTAAAATGCAATGAACTCAATAACTCTTCCTAAACAAAGAATAATTTATGAAGTAGGTACTTATGTGGCAAGACATAGAAAAGGCATTAGGATCGATAGCCATTTAAATTTACAATAGCATTGTGAACAGGCTATTTTCGACAATTTGAAATGTTGTTACTACAAGCAACAGCTATTTAAAGAATTAGAAACAAAAATACTTCCTAACCTTTGGACTGTAAATACTTAGAATTCTTGCCAATTATTTTGACGATCAAATTCAAATGTATTAGACAAAACAAATTATATCATTGGATAGAGATATTTCTACTAATAATATAAATTCGAAAGTTCGTCTGTCATTTCAGCCAAACTGCTAAATAAATTTTTGATGTCATTAAGATAGCTGAAGACTTGGTATACAACATAGGCTAGGTATAGGTGCCGCCAAACAGCATAAGCACATGTGGCCGTAGTAGGAAGCAAGCAGAAAGCAGACGCAGTGCAAAGGGCACTCGGCCGACTCTACCAATCGGGCGATCCAGATCGCAATAACTTTCGCCGCCACATTTTTATAAGAGGAATTTAAAATAATCCCAAATTATTTAGCAGCACTTATACTTAGCAACCCAACATCAATGTTAACTAAGTGGCAATGACAGCTAGTATATTGTCACTACCTCTTCTTACAAAATGCCGCGCCTGTCTGTCTGCGATAAACTAAAAATCTACTTAACGGATTTTCATACGATTTTCACTATAAGATAGACCGATTCTCGAGGAACGTATTAGTGTATATTGTTAAGATTTTAACGAAATTTTAAGTTTTTTACACAGGTGAAGCCAGGGCTAGCTTCGAGTAAAGTATAAAGGTAGTTGGTTAACCTTGATTTGCAGTTGGCCCACTGTATAGTGTGTAGTATTGTACAACAAATATTTGGCACCCTGCCATACATTAGTATATGACTGGCAATAACGGCCAGATCTGTTAATTAATGTTAAGCAATACTGCTTATGGTACCAACTTTGGCAATCAGGTTCATTTTTTACTTGCATATTGAACTATAGATTGTTTTATGCAACATGTGACTTGCAAAGCTAGGTACCCCTACCTGGTTGCATTGAGTATCAGTTTGGTATGTTAGTTAAATAGGATGGGTCAGTTTAAGTTGGTTTTTTAGGAGCTGTAATCTAGAATCTGCTAATTTTAGGAACTGTGTCAATTAAAAATAATGAAATACATACCTAGATTATTAAACTTTTATCAACAACTAATCTATCATTAACTTGATTAATTAAAAATGTGCATTATCAATGGTTTTGATAAAAAATAATACTAATTACAATTTGGTATAAACATTTTTAGGAGTTTCTAAGGCACCTGTAGTTGCAAATTTATATTTGATGTTGTTACATGAATGTCATGATGTATGCATGATATCGTTAATTGTTTTGTTACGAGGCTAAGGTCTTCGTTATCAACAGACTCACTTCCGCTTGTCAAGGTTACTGTCATACACTCCTTATCAATGTGAAAGTTGGTAATTTGTTCAATTTCATTTAAATTACTTGCATGCACCTACCAAGGTATATAATAATGTACCTTCTCAAAAACTAAACTTTCATAGAAAACATGAATTATTGGAGTAACAACTGCGACACCTACCTAGATAGCTGGCAAGAATTGCCTGGAGATAAGGACTGAGAGGTGTTAGGTAAAAACCTTTCTCAACAATGGGACCATATAGGTTAAAAAATAAATACCTCGATAATACAATTTGATACAGATGTGCAAGTTTAATTATTTAATTATACCAAAAGGTGGCCAAAACACTATTTCCAGGGTGGAATTGAAAGACAGAATGTTATGAATCGTGCAAAGTAAAGGCACACATTGACTATCATTTACATTTAGAAAATAAAAGTAGGTAATAAAGTTGCAGTCTAATCTTAGATCACAGATTAAATACCTGTGTAGGTATGATAAGGGTGCAAGGATTAAAAAGAGCTTATCCATTCATGATGATATTTAAAACAAAAAAGACAATCAAAACCTTATACATGTACCTAATTTACTTTATAATTTGTAAGTATCCTTCATGTCTGTAACTAAAAATATAATAGAACCAAACCATGTTTTTGATAATTTTAAATATTGCATCAAGATACATTATGTAGAATGATTAAAAATATTGCAATAGGCATTGTATATTTTAATAAAATGACAGTTTGTAGATCAGGCAATTTGCGTGCATGAGTTAATTTGAAGATAAATAAACAATGACACCATTCAATCAGTTTTATGGTTAATCATGGCCTTAGATTCTATGTTGTCCCATAACAAGGCCACACATAGGTCTAAATGACCTCACAAGCTATGGCTGTGACATCATAGCAAATAAAACTTGTCCTTTGTACAGCACTATGAGACAACCTTGTAATAGTTTGGTAAAATTTATAGGTGGGCAGAGATTTATGATAAGATTTTTGATTGTCCAGTGTTCTTTACTTTCTACTTTTGAATGTCTACTTGACTGATAAGGTGGGTATTTGTTTATTGTAAAAGATTTTGGGGACTCTTAACTTTTTTTTGGTGAGAAAAAAAAATTTAAGTGTATTTTTTTTCTCTTTTATTGTTGAATGGTGAAGTCCTAGAAACTTGGAAATTGATAAGGATAACAAGGAATAGCTTATTAATTATTATATCCAGAAGCTAATTGTCCGTTTTCCTTAACTCATTCATAAATCTCTACTTATATAAATATCAACAATTGCATTTTCCTTAGTAACAATACTAGGTTTTATTTACCACACTGGTCAAGTGCTGTTTAGGAACTTTTATGCTAAGTTTTAAATGGACAAAATTGTAAAATACTTTATTCAATAAGTTCAATATTCTATAAAGTATGGAGAATATGATTCAATATAAAATGTGGTCACCATTTAATATAGGTATTTTTGAAGGCTCATGTTGTCATAAGTCCTAAATGACTAATAAAATATTTATAGAGCACAGCAACAAAATATGAATCACTAAGTCACTACTAAGTATGAATGGACAGTGACATCAAACACACAATTCCAATGTTTAAATACTTGTACATAAGAAATAAAACTTACCGAGAAATGATAACAATGAACACAAAAAATACATCTATATTTCTTAGAATTTTATCAAAAACTAGCTTTTACCGAGTTTTTTATTATAGTTAATTTTTATTATCAAAAAATAAACAGGTTATCAAGTAAGACTATCGTGACGACAGATAAATTTACATTCCTGCTAAAGTATCAACTCAGGGCCTTTAGTCGGTTGTAAAGTGATAAAATTTCACGTGGAAATATTCGTTACTTGTTGCTTTTACTATGAAAAAACGGATTTGCGGAAGTATTGTAAACTGTTACTTACTTCACTGGTGTGCTTCGTTTCACGGGGGTTTTACGTCCAGACTTGTGATGTGTATGTTCCTCCCCTTCTCCACAGTTCTCCCGGTCGCAGCTTGACCGCAGGAAGGGTGTCTTCGAGCGAGACCTTGACCTCAATCCGCTAACCGTCGGGTTCTCCATGTTTCAATCACTGATACTGCCTTTCCGTTATCACTGCCTCAACACCATCTTCACACCACCCTCCCCTCTATTCCAAGCTGATGATCACACCAAATACACACTGATCTTCAAAATAGTTCACCGTTTTTTCAATACACAAATATATTGCACAAGGAATTCTATTTCTGTGGCTTCATGCAATGCCGCCAAAAGTAACGTAACGAATGTCTCTTTGACTTTCAGTTACACTTCACATGGAACATTAATTTTGAACGCCGCAATAGCTACTGAAAAGTTTGATGAGTTACAATTTATAAATATAAAATACAGTACAACGAATTGTACACAAACGTGCGCGTTAAATGAAATTTGTGAATTTCGTAACTTCTCAGTCGCTAAACATAAACTGATGACGTCATCAAAAAGACGTTACAGCTAGGGATACCCGTCTAATTATTACATTATTTTGTATTTTACCTGAATAATTTATGTATATTCTATACCTTTGTTTTATTCGTAATTCGTTAATTGTTATCTAACTCATTGTATATTAACCTTATTTCTTGCTTTATTTAATTTCTTCATTGACTAATGTCTCAAATGTTACGAACCCCGGATAAATAGGGCCTGGAACGTTTCACAGGTGTTGCCATTAAATGAAAAATAGCATTTTTACAGCTGCTACCTATTACGCGTTATTAAAATTTATTTTCCATGTACTTTTTATCAAAAAAATATGTTAATTAAATTACTATTTAAACCATAACTAATATAAACTAGTAGTTTTACGCTTAGTTGCCTAATATTTTCGTGCTAATTGTCTCTAATTTGGTGAATAAATATTTTTTTTTAACGGATACAAAAAATGTAAAAGAGAACATACCCTTTTGACATCTTGACATTGACAGATTATTTCGTACTTGAAAAGTTGTTTTGACTTTTGGCGGGTGTAAGCGAAGTCGCAAAAGCTTACAATAAATTAGAAAACTTATTTAAAAATGGATACAAGTAAAGTATTTACAAAAATAAAAGAGCTTGGCCATGTAAACAGTAAACGCGAGGAATTGAGAGAATTCTGTAGGCTGAAATTTGAACAGGTAAATGTTGTTTAACAATAACATTGCCGGTTGTTATCTCTTCCACTTCTTATAGTTTTCCATTTTATTTATTTCAGATAATAAAGTTTTTACCGCGGCGTATCGTTAATAACGACGGTGGAGACTTGTTGGACTGTATTTTAAATGGAATGCCGGATAATGTGGGGGCTTGCAAGAATAAAGTCAAGGTAAAAAATATTTAAGTACACTATAAGTAAATAACAAGTTTCAACTTGTTTCAGTTGGAAAATGAGTTTTTATTTTACTTATTTATAGTATGTTTATGATGGTTTTACTACATTATACAGAAAATAATCTATATTGTCACTTGACTTTTTAGTATATAAAAAAAAAACGTATTAAAAAAATTTTGATATACACTATTCTACCAAGGGTAGTCTATCTATAGGGACAACTTAAAAAATACAACAATATATGTCCTAGACTATTAAGAAGTAAGATTATAATTTATTTTATAAGGTAATAGAACTGGTACTCAAAACAATGCGAAAAGAATCAACATCTCTCACTCACTGCGGCGATGTGGCCAGTCGGCTGTGCCTGGAGCTGCCCAGGTTACCACTTGAAGACCTGGTACGATGGAGCAATGACAGTGTGCAGTCTATTGTAGAGGACAGTGATGTTAATATGATGTAAGTTCTATAAAACTTTAAAGAGCTTTTATGTAATGTACCTACTGTAACATGGTGTGAATTTAATATACTATAACTCTAAGTATCCTATGCTAACTAATAACCAAATCAGTACCAGTATTATAAACCCAGAAGTCTATATGTTATGCTTAAAACATGAAATTAATTTTGATTAAGCTTGACTAAGCCAAGCCCTAAGTACAAAATTAGGCTTGTTATTATCAAAAATATTCACTGTTGGATAAAAATTACACTTATTAAGTATGCCAAGTAGTAAATAGTAATTTCCTTAGCCTTTCCTTCCTTCTAATCCATTCAGCTATGTTGAGGGATAAATTTGAGTCTGACTGAAATTTATGCTTAAACTGTAACAACAGTCATAAATCAAAATAAATATCCTCATATCTTCATTATCCACACATTAATATATCCTTATAGAGTTTAATCAATGAATGTGTACAATTTTCAGTTGGAGAGATGTCCTGCCAGAATGCATCAATGCCATATCCTCACACGACACAGTGAAACACTGTGGTACAGATATGAGTAGTGCAGAGTACAAAGAACAGTGTGTGAGGACACTGTGTCAGTGTAATTGGAAGGAGAGGCAGCTTGTACAACTTACTGCTATGTTCAAGTGAGTTAATGCTACCTTAAGGAAACCATGCATTAAAAGGAAAAAATGAATTCTGAATAAGATCACCTTGTGTTTGGGTTGTCTGTCAAGACCCCGGATTTCACTCAAAACTAAAATTGTTATTGCATGTTTCCACATTAAAGGGAATTTAAATTAATTTTGTAATTCCTGTCAGCCTAAAACTATAAAGTAAATGTTTAATATAAATTACTTCTAGGTATTAAATAGAAAAAATATGAGCAACATGCATAAAAGCATGCACAAAAGTACTTTGCAAGTGCAATTGAACGTTTTGAAGAACAAATTCCATCACATTCTTAATTTTTAAAATTATTATTTGTTAGTCATAAATGCCAGCTTTGTTTGGAAATCAAACCATAATAAGCACCATCATTACAGGACTAGCATACAAATTTTATTTAATTACTCAATCTGTATGTAGACTGTGTAGGTTTGTATTTTTGAATGTGTATGTAGTTAACAAACCGCCATGGTGTGTCATGGCCATGCCATGGTTCAAAACCTGTGTTTACTGTTTGTGCGGCTGGTACTGCACTCTGGCGCCGGATCTTTTCTGTATGACGCCTTGTTGAAGTTACCTTTTTCAATGTTTCAGAGACATGCAACTATCCCGCAATGATCACAGACAAGTGGTGAACAAGATATGCTCGTACATCATCGACATACCGCCCGACACTCTACCACCACTGGTACATCAGCTACTCAAGTTAGTATGACTACAACTGTTCAGATTATAGGATTTCCAAGGGAGTAAAATATACGAAGATCACCCGAAAACCGCCACACTTACCAAGAACGAAAAACATATATTCGCTTAGCCTTTGTTCCAAACTATGTCGGAGTCGGCTTCCAGTCTCGCCGGATGCAGCTGGATACCAGTGTTTTACGTGGAGCGACTGCCTATCTGACCTCCACAACCCAGTTACTTGGGTATTAACACGATACCCTTCGGTAAGACTGGTTGTCAGACTTTCAAGCTTCTGACTACTGTTAACGACTGTCAAAGATCTTCGAAAATGACAGCCGGGACCCACAATTTAACGTGCCTTCCGAAACACGGAGGAACTCGATATGTATAAGGTGGTCACCCATCCACGGAACAACCTCGGCGAGCGTAGCTTAACCTCAGAGATCGATCCATGCGACTGTTGTCAACTAAGCCACGAGCTCCAGAACGAAACATAAGAAAGAATATTTGGGCACAAGGTGTTTTCTTGAAATGTACTCTGTTGTGTTCTTCAATGTGAGATGTTGACGCAGTAAATAGTTTGTTTAGAGCCAGTTGTACTCACTGATCTGTAAGAGATCTGTAGTTTAAACAACTTTAGTGGGACTCCGTTCTGCAGTTTTGCTGACTAAATCTACTTTAGGTTTCGAATAACCGATAGGCGCATGGAATATGAATGCTTTACCTCTCGCTATCAGTAAATTATAGATCTAAATATCAAAGAGAATACATTATATGACTACATATTATTTCAGACTATGTAAAACATATAACTTGGAGGCAGTACTATCACACTTAGCGCACTACTTCAGCGTGCGTTTGTACAGCAAGCTGGAGCCCCCGCCGCAGGACTCCGAGTCTACTACCATCGATATTGACGATATAAGTAAATAATCTAATATAAGTAAAACTATACTGATATAATAAAGCTGAAGAGTTTGTTTGTTTGAACGCGCTAATCTCAGGAACTACTGGTCCGATTTGAAAAATTATTTCAGTGTTAGATAGCCCATTTATCGAGAAAGGCTATAGGCTATATATCATCACGCTACGATCAATAGGAGCAGAGTAACAGTAACAAGTGTCACAAAAACGGGGAAAATTCTGACCCATTCTCTCTTATGTGACGGAAGCGAAGTTGCGCGGGTCAGCTAGTAATCTAATATTCATTAACTGCACGTTTGGCGCAGTGGTTTAAGCGGTCACCTCGCCGCAACAACCGTAGCGCCGCGTGTGGTGGGATCGAATCCCATCCTTGACAAATCTTTGTGTGAAGAGCACGAGTATTTGTTCTGTGCAATTTATCTATAAAAATATGTCTTCAGAAGAATATAAGTATGTTTATCAGTTATTTGGTTAACATAGTACAAGCTCAGCTTAGTTTGGAATCAAATGACCGTGTGTGAGTTCTCCAATAATATTTATTTAATAACGAGCTGGCACTAATATTACCAAACACGTTAAAATAAACAAATCGAATTTTTGTTCCAGCTCCCCACAGCCCGGCAGAACTAAGCCGCTGTTTATCAACTTGTATCTATCACATATCACAAGGGGCGGCAGACCCTGCATTAGTCCGCAAACATATTAAAATGTGGCCTAAGACCCAGCTGCTAAGGGCCCCCTTTCTGATAGATCTAGCGCTCGCTATGTCAGATAAAGGGGCTGATTTTAGAACTGTATGTTTGGATGTAAGTACTTTAATAGAATATTTAATTATGCAGTATTTAAAAAAAATAATAATAATATCACATTTATGTCATGGAAATAATACCGTACGAATTCTATCTTAAACGTAATTTACTTACTTACTAATAAGTAAACGGACGTAAGGTATGTCCACTTTTCTAGAAAGTCTTACTAATGTTATATGTATGTACATTCATAGAAGCACGGCTTTTTCCCCATACAAGTACTGTCTACTAATGGACCAAAGAACGCTACTTGGAAAGATCCTAATACGATACTAATGTCCCAATATGTGCCCAAAACATATGCAATTTGTAAATACTTTCGACTTCATCGGCTGAACCCGGTAGTTTCTGCCGCTGAAAAGTGAACATTATGGAATATTTATAACGCTGTAAAATATGAAATTATCTTCATCGGTTGAACCCGATAGTTACGATTCTACCGCTGGAAATTTAACATTATGGCACATTTATAATTTATAATGCTGTAATATAGTTGTATCAATATGTGTTTGTAGGTAATAAAATCAGCGATAGAACAGCGGGCGGTAGATGAGTTGAAGGCGAAGGAGTCGGCGTGGGTCCGCTCTGTACTAGCGCCTGACGTCGACGTTGTTAGCTTACTCAAACTTATCACTACGGAGAGGTAAGTCATATACACATTTATTAAGTTGTTTTTTTTTAAATTCATTACTGTCCTATGCTCGACAAGGGTCTCCTCCGAACGAGAGAGTCCACCGCACTGGTCAAGTCTGGGTTGGGGACTTTACATACCTTCAAGAAACGTCTTAATCCTTTTTAGGGATGCAAGGTTTCTCTACGATGTTTTCTTTCACCGTTGGAACAAGTGATAATTATTTCTAATACACATATAACTTCATTGGTGAAAAGTCATTGGTGTGTGGCCTCGGACTCGATCCATTGACTACTTGGATGTGAAGTACCAACTTATACCTCTCGGCTATCGTCTATTATATCGTATTTCATCTGTTGGCACGTACACTTTGTACGTATGTGCACGTAACACTTCGATTTATCTATTTATCTATCTATCAAAGTTTATGAATTACACTTTTTACAACAGTACTTTTCTTTCCCAGCGCAAATCACCGCCAGCTAACAGTAGTAGGACTAATAAACGTGGCCTTTCTCCTACTATCGACGTCTCGCACCAAACCCGTGGCCCCAACATGCTGGTCGCACGGCAAGCTGATCCTGGTGCGACTGAGCAAGTCTCAGCCGGAGTGCGCGGCGCATATACTCACGCAGCTAGCCGACAGACTCGCCGGGGATACTACACAGACGCAGTACTCAGGTATATTAAGAAAATAATGTCTGCCTTGATGATTTCCCGGCGGCCAGTTTTATTAAACTGGCCAACGGTGCAGGACTTTGTTTATAGTGTCTAAGTGTGTGCACAATAAATAGACACAGACTGTCTCATCTGTAGTGCCATTTTCTACCGCTGACAACTATCCAAAACCGGCTAATTTTGTACGAAAATCTGATCAAATTCTCGAGCGGGCGCCGTAGTTACTATTTTGTGCAGTACATTTTCAATGTCGAACACTCGATGTTCGATAGAACTGCTTGTAGCGAATCGCTCCACTAAACAAGCCCTATGTTATTCATTAAAGAAATAATTGCATTACTTAAATGAAAAAAAAAAACAAATTGTATTTTTCATAAAAGGCCTCACTATAAAATAAGCATATTGTTAGCGTATCCCATATTACGCTATTTTCAAAATAAAAAAGATATCTTGTGAACAAATCTTTATGTAACAAATCTCTAAATTATTTTATTTCTTAACTAAACATACAGATATCTTCCCCACAGACTGCCTCTACATCCTATGCAAGTTGACCCCAGTCTCAATAGAGCGGTGTACTCAACTGAGCACGATACTGGAGAACTGTCAGCCGACGCCGACTGACTTCAGGTCGGCTGCGGCGGTGCTGGACGCTATACATCCACTCCTCAACTTCAGTACAAGGAGCAGGGATACGCTGGTCATGGTGTGCAGAAAAGGATTGTATTCAAGGTACACGTAAAATTCTCGCGTCACAGTTTTCGTTACCGTACTCCTCCGAAACGGCTTGACCGATTCTCATGAAACTTTGTGAGCATATTGAGTAGGACTGAGAATCGGCCAACATCTATTTTTCATGCCCCGAAGTGACACTTTTTTAAAAAATTTATGGCAAAACAACGTTTCCCGGGTCAGCTAGTATTTAAATATATAAATGGCGAATTACTTTTCTCTTCCGTTCCTTTTAACGATCAAATTTCTGACGTTCTATGTGTAAGAATATCTTTCTGACATTTTTGAACCTAAGTTAGTCATAATTACTCATGATATTTTACTTTTCAATATTACAACGGGATAAAGTAAGTGAGAGGTTGCAAATATGCCCTCACGGCAAGCGTATACGAGTACGGGTTTATACGCGTGTACGTTAACTATTGTACGCCTGTAAGATTGTATACAATTACAATCGATATCGTATGTTGAACGATTGTATCGATGTTGTGCGAACGTTGATTGATATCAACGTTTATAGTTCACACCCGCAAAACATCCCTAGGTTTAAAACCGTGGCTCATATAAACCAATACTTTTCTATTACCCTTTAAACCCTTAACTAACGTTTTTAAATTCTCAATAAATATTTAAAGGCCTGTTTTTTCTTGTCTTGTTCCAGGGACTCCCAACACCGTTGCCTGGCTTTGTCCGGTTTCCTAACAGTACTACGTCACGTGCGAGTGAGCGGTAGTGTGAGCAACAGTCAGCAGTACAGCGAGCAGTACAGTGCACACTCGTACCTCACGCAGCTTACTGTGGACTTGCATGCTACGCATCAGGGGAACGCGTGAGTCTATTACTCTTACCCTCTTATAAACACACTATAAACCTATTTTAGTTGAAAAACTACTATAATATGATTTCTCTCTTTCATTTCGCTAAGGAGTGAAAGAAACAAAACTCTTTATAAGCTGAGATGGTTAATATTTACAATAAAATACTAGCAGTTGAAACTCAGACCTTTGTCAGCGAAGGCTATGCGATAGACGCCGTTAAAACGGTCTGTATGGCCTTTTGTAAATTATTGTGGCCTATCCTATGTAGTACGAGTTACAGACGAAACGCAACTTGATAGGTTCATTGGAACAACGGGTTACTCCATAGCGATTTTTCATCTAAAAAATCTCGTGTTTAAGCAAACTTTTTCACATGCGGTGCTAAAAAGATCTGAAATGTATGACTGTCGGAATTTTTCGGCGACATTTTTTCGTTTGCGTAAACTGATGCTATATCTTAGTTAAATATAAGAATTTAAACTAATTGTTTTCATTTTGTAGCGTGACATCACGAGTGCGCAACGAGGCTATGTGTATGGAAGTCGTGTCGATTCTACGACGCTGCCTCGTTCAAGATGCACTAGTCAAACAACTGTTGTATACTAGTAAGTAGCAAATATTTTATTTAAAAAAACATTAATTTACTATCTGAGGAGCTCGTGGCTTAGTTTACAACAGCCCCACGGATCGATCTCTGAGATTAAGCTACGCTTGCCGAGGTTGTTCCGTGGATGGTTGACCATCTTATATATATCGAGTTCCTCCGTGTTTCGGAAGGCACGTTAAATTGTGGGTCCCGGCTGTCATTTTTGAAGATCTTTGACAGTCGTTAACAGTAGTCAGAAGCTTGAAAGTCTGACAACCAATCTTCCCGAAGGGTATCGTGTTAATACCTAAGTAACTGGGTTGTGGAGGTCAGATAGACAGTCGCTCCATGTAAAACACTGGTACTCAGCTGCATCCGGTGAGACTGGAAGCCGACTCCAACATAGTTTGGAACAAAGGCTAAGCGAATATATATATATTATTTTACTATTTGAACTAGACAATGTTTTTAAGCTTTTGTATGTATGGCGTTCAGAATTACCACATAAAAACAAAGAATAAAGCTGTTCATCGGCCTTTACATAAGAATATGGCATCTGAATCACAATATCGATATTTTTCCTGCAAGTTGGGAGTAAAAGTGACTTCAGCAACTTTTTTAATCGTAGTAACATTCATTTGTATATCTCATTAATAGAAATAAACATAAAATTATGAAACAGTGGAACAGAAACGGGGTTACATTTTATTATTATTTTTTTAAACAGAAATATACGAATGTGCAAGTGATAAGCAGTCACTACACGAGAACATTCTAGAACTGTTGTTCGAACATTTGAGCAAGTATCTCCCGGACGGCGGCAACCCTGCACAACTACTCATGGACAAGTGTGTACAAATCAATGGCGTTACCGTTGTGTTAGTTGTGAGTATAATTTCTTATATCTGTAGTATATATTTACTGTCTTCGTGATAATATAATAACTACTCCAAACTAAGCAGAGCTTGTACTATGGTAACCAAATAACTGATAAACATACTACAACATACAGGCTCAGAACAAATACTCGTGCTCATCACACAAAGATTGGTCCCGGGTGGGATTCGAACCCACCACACGCGGCGCTACGGTTGTTGCGGCGAGGTGACCGCTTAAACCACTGCGCCAAACGTGCTCTCTATCAGTAGCGTAAGGGTTTGATTCCTGGGTAACCATTTTTTATAGGATTTTCTACCTACTACTTACTGTGGTTAACAGGGTATAGTCAAAGTGACAAATTAAATTAAACATAGGCATATTAAGGCTTAATTTCTGTTGCTAAATGATTGTTACTCTGCTATCTAGTCTTGTTTGCGGGGTAAGTCCTTATAATACATACAAACTAATTTACAACCAATGCTATAACAGTCATGAAGTATAAAAGAACACGAAACAAGGAAGAAAACAGCATTTGTTCAAAATATGATTTTATTTTTTAATTAAAATATCTGTCTTTTTCTTTCTACAGGAGCCAATAGCCCGTCTCCTGTACGCCGTAGCTCAATTCCTGCAGCCTTGTGATGAAGAGGATTTGGAAGACATCCTCGCGAGCCAGTCTGTGGAGACCGCGTCCGCTCATCTCAAGAGTAAACTGGCCATTATCATGGAACAACTCGGCAACTGTGATAATCTTGGCAATATTGATATGGTAAGTGAGGAGTGTACCTGACTAGTAATAAGATAGAGTAAGTAGAATAATGGTTTTTTTATCCCTTAAATGTACTGCTGGGTCTCCTCCCGAAAGAGGGAGGGGTTCGCCTTAAGTCCACCACGCTGGCCAAGTGCAGGTTGGGAACTTTGCATGCCGTCAAGAAATATATTAAAAGAAATATAGTCATGCAAGGTTTCATCACGATGTTTTCCTTCACCATTAGAGCAAGTGATAATTATTTCTAATACACACATAACTTCGAAAAGTAACCGTAATGATAACCATAAGTAACTGAAAACTCAGGTTCTAGGTTCATCACGACACTAAAATAGACATTTCATTGCTGCTTCCTGTAATAAGCTGGCTTGGTTAATTTAACGGCCCTACGAACCCACTTAACTTGATAACAATTAACAAAAATAATTATTTCATTTCTCATTCACAGGAAGATCCCGGTCTATCAGACATCACGCCGGAGTCCAAAGCGAAATGTCTCAAAGTACAGCAAGTGTTACAATGTTATGAAACACTGATCGCTCATCAGATCATGCAGTGGAACGTTAACAGTAGCAACGCTATCAAAGTGCATAAACTATTCAAAGCTTGTAACGAACTTATTGAACAGACTAAGGTGAGAAAGAAATCAGTTTTTATTAAAGTTTAGCAACCATTGGTGCGGTCATTCCATAGATGGGTGACCGCATAGTGGTATTTGAACTGGACGTCTCCGTGCTTCGGATGGCACGTTAAAAGTCGGTCCCGGTTGTGGTCTACTAAGATAACAGTCGTTAAGCCACGTCAAAGGCCTCTCGGGCGGCTTGAACAACTTTGACACTAGGTTGACCACTAATAATACGAAAAAAAAGAAAAAAAAAATTACAAATCCTACTAATATCATAAATGCGAAAGTTAAGTTGCGTAAATGTGCATGGATGTATGTTTGTTACTCTTCATAAAAACTGCTGTACGGATTTTAATGAAATTTCGTACACTAGTACTTTATAACCTGGATCAACACGTAGGATGCTTCGAGTTATTGATATCGAGTATTACTTCGAGAAATATTTTCACGCGTACGAAGTCAGAAGCTAGTTAGATTATTAGTTATGAGTTATTAGATTGTTAGCTAATAATGATACTAAAAATATTTATACATTTAACAATAATTCTTTCAACAAAAAAGTTTGCATGAATCAATGAATTCAGCTTTTATTTAACTTCAGCAAGGGACATAAGTACAATTACAATTATTTGTGGATCGCACAAATAATTTTCCCGTGTGGGAATCGAGCCAACGACCTCCCGACGCAATGATAGCGATGCGATGGTGAACTAAACCACTGCGCCACGAAGGCATTCGATATGTATAACAGGAATTAAATTTACTTGCAGGCACCTTCAAAATCATCAAAAAAAGGTAACAAAACATTAAACGAGACTAGAGAAACAATCAAATCGACGCAGAAGAGTCAAAAGTCCACTAAATCCCAGAAGGAGAAAGGCAAGGGTCCCGTCAAGATGTCTAGCTTGGTCAAAGATAAGGCTGGACCTTTCAAACAGTTGCCGTGTGTGTGGGACCTTAAGTTGTGTGTGAGAGTCGTTGAACTCTTGTATAGGTAAGCTTTAAAATATCAGATATGTACTAGCTTTAAATGCCCCTCTAATATGAAGAGACAACCTCTTAGAAATGCTCCTTTAAAATCATTTTCACTTGTAATGAAAAGATCCAAAAAAATGCCGTGTAATTATTAAAAATAAAATAGTTAGCAGTGATAGCCGAGTGGATGTCACCTCCCACGCAAAGGCTTGCAGGTGCGTACCCGAGGCAACACACCAATGACTTTTCGAAGTTATGTGTGTATTAGAAAGAATTATTACTTGCTCTAACGGTAAGATACAACAGTTAAGTAAATAAAAAACACATGATTGTAGGTGTAAACCATAACTATTATTTCATGCAAGACTAGAAGGTTTTTAAATTACTATTTATGTTTTGGAATAATTTCGTAAAATACCTAAAATATGTATAAAACCTTATTTAACAGCTAAAAAAGCAAAGATTCTTTAGCAAACATGATTTCGCATATTAAAGGGCCCTACTTTCTATATATATCAGCCTAGCCCTTCACCAAACTACTTAACTACTATGTTGGAGTTGGCTGCCAGTCTCACCAGATACAGCTGAATACCAGTGTTTTACATGGAGCGACTAATTTCTATATATAATATAGGGGATAGGGGAATTATAATTCGCGTTAATTCCTGTATCCTATTATATTAAACATGCAACGCGAGAGTTTAAAAGTTATGACTAATTTTTATGTCACAAATTTCCTTGTACACTATTCTTCTTCAGTGAGGAGGTGCCGTGGTCATCGGTAGAACAACGCAACCACATTCGCGTTCGCCGTGACTTCCACGCGTGGTGCTTGCGATGTATACAGTCTGTGTTATCTGAGCACTTGGATAAGAAGAGCGTGGCGAGTCACTGTGTCAGTATAGCTACTATACTGTACAAACGGTGTATTTGTAGGTAAGATTATAATGTTATTTATCATTATTATATTAAAAATCTAAGGGATTTCAAGCCTTTTGAAGAAATCATAGATGCCCCACAAACGTAGTTTTTTAGTTTAGTACCACAATATAGTCCATGATTTTTGGCATGAATATCACAAATTGAAATGCTTTTCGCTTTGAAATTGTCGATGTGATTGCGGTTAGTTTCACCACAGTTTTTTTCTCTTTCTTCTTCTCCCTTCGGACGTCTTTCTCAGAGGTGAAATCGTGAAACCGACAGACGACATAAAAATCTACTTTTCATTATGGTAGAATGTACAAGAAAAAGAGTGGCCAGGAGTTTCTTGCCAACTCTTCTCATTGGCCCTACCTTCCGAACTGGCGGATAAATTTACTCCCTGTATCATTGACTATCATAAGTGTCAGCATTTGACCTAAATGAATAAATGATTTGATTTTGATTTTACAAGAATACTTACAAATAAAGTGTTCCACGTGATATATTATGTACATGCTTTCAGTGTATATAGAATAATATAGTTAAATAATATTACTATTACTATGTTCCATAATATTAGAAGAGCTTACATTATTTTTAATGAAATGAATGTATTCCTTTGTTTCAGTAAACATTATTTTAAATTAATGTATTCCTTTCTTTTGCTAGGTTCCAAGACATGTGTGAGTTTGACGATCAAACTACGCTCGGGTGTATCGAAGTGTTCAAGACATGCCTGACATTATTGTTCTCTCCGACTTACTCGCTCAAGATGGAAGGATTCTTATCAGCTATCAGTAAGTATAATAATAATACATACAAAAAGGTTTTAATTAAGCTCGAATTTTATTAACATAAACTGTGGAATTTTGCATTAACTTGCCCCATGAATAAAAAGTAATATATCCACATGAATTATTGAATAGCTTTGGAACTTTATTATATTTTGGTCCTATTAGTTGACAGTCATTATTCTTCTTCTTATCGTATGGTTAGTGGTCAACCTAGTGTCAAAGTTGTTCAAGCCGCCCGAAGGCCTTTGACATGGCTTAACGACTGTTATCTTAGTAGACAACAGCCGGGACCGACTTTTTACGTGCCCTCCGAAGCACGGAGACGCCCAGTTCAAATACCACTATGCGGTCACCCATCTATGGAATGACCGCGCCAAGGGTTGCTTAACCCACAGATCGTTTACTGACCGGTGAGCGCAACTGGCTATGGGCTTCATTATTGAGAAGTCTCAACTAAACTGACTTTGTATTTAAACAAATTATGACTATTTTTGATGATACAGAACGGACAACAAAATTATTATAACAAATATTGCCTCGCGGAGGTTCCCCCGTCAGTCAGTGCGCGGCTTAAGTCGAAGGATTGATACCAAGCGATAAATCGCGCTCACAAGTAGTAGGTGGAGTCGGTCAAGTGCGACTTATCCACGAATTCCTGATCTATCCACTATCCTATAAAACATATTGCGTAGCCAATCCAACATGGAGCGTTTGTTTTATCCGTTTTACGACTATATTTCATGCATTATTAATTTATTATTTTTACAGCCGACAGCACAGAACCATCTCCGCCGGCCTACATCGCCATCATCCTGGAGTCTCTGTACAGCGCGATACAGTACATAGAGGAGGAGAGCGCGGAGGAGGAGCGCGACGTGGTGGGGAACAAGCAGCTGGCGGCGCTGCTGCAGGCGGCCGGCTTGTTCCTCGAGGTGCCCGTCGCCACCTGCCCCACCATGACCACTGTGAGTACGGAATTTTTACCACAGAAAGTGCATTTTTCATAATGCTTTTCACCTATCTGTAACTTTTGTGAAATATCATTAAACTATAGAATAACTAAAGCGAATAACGGACAAACTAAAAAGTAGCGGTAAGTAACAGTCTTAACCAAAACTCAGTTGATATTAGTTGCTTAAAAATAAAACTTTATTACAAACTAATGTTAAAGCTACTTAAATTATCAAAAAAATATTTATACCGCTTTCAACTTATAGACCGAGCAATATTGAAAGTTTTACGAAAGTAAGCTAGTATTCAGCAAGATTTAATTTTACTCGTCATTTTAAATCTTGAACGCAATTTTGTACAATACTATTCATAATACGTGCAATTAAATGATACCTACATAATTATAACTTTATATTACAACTAATACGTACAATTTCCAAACAGCTTAGAAATTACACTTAAGCAAAAGTACAAAAACTAATTGACCGTTTTTATTTACAGATAATAGTAAAGTTCGCAGACTACATTCGCAACAGCAAGCAGGATTGTTTAGGACTGGTGTCTGCTGTGCTGACGGCGGAAGCGCGCGACCAACAGGAGTCACAACTTATGGACGAATTACTCACTAAACTGGCTTCGGCACTCGGCAGGATTGACGTAAGTATATTTTATTAAAAAGTCTGCCGCCCATAGCCAGTTGCGCTCCCCGGTCGGTAAACGATCTGTGGGTTAAGCAACCCTTGGCACGGTCACTCCATAGATGGCGTCTCCGTGCTTCGGAGGGCACGTTAAAAGTCGGTCCCGGTTGTTATCTACTACGATAACAGTCGCTAAGCCACATCAAAGGCCTTCGGGCGGCTTGAACAACTTTGACACTAGGTTGACCACTAACCATACGACGAGAAGAGAGATTAAATAGTCTGTTCAAATTAGTTCTCCTATACTAAGATAGAGTCTAATAAACATTCATTCAAAGCAAATGTTCAAGTATTCAAACTATAATATGTTTTATAGGAAGAAGACACATCAGTGACAGCGGAAACCACAGACTTTTCAACAATAGATGCTCGTACTGGCCACACGGTACTAGCTACGATCTGCGCCCAGCTCGCCACGAGGGCCAAGAGCGTGGAGCACTTGTTGGCGCGGGCCAGAGACCTCAGCACTGCGCTCACTAACGCCACGCACGTGGCTCAGCAGAGGATTGAGAAAGGTAGCTAGGGTTATTTATGTTCTACGTACTATTTTCAACATAATTTTTTAGAAAAGCACTACCTGTTTGGCAGTATCATCGAGTCAAATGAAGAAGATTTATCTAGTACCTACGTACTAGATAAATCTTCTTAGATAAATCTTCTTGAGTTTTAAACCTGTATTTAAATACCGATATTCAAATGCAAAATCATTGCTGCCAAATTGAACCTAAATTTACCTGCAAAGTTTCGATTTGTGTGGACAGTAACTGAAAAAGTCTGTAAAAGATCATAAGATCTTGATGAGATTTTGATCATCTTATGATCTTTTTGCAACAGACAAATGATTTGGCATCCAAAAATATTTGTACTTTTGGAGCTGGGCTACCAGGCATTGGAAGTCCCGTCGTATTATGGTGAATCTTAAATCCTAAATTCTCATTTTCACATTACAGAAATCGCCGAAGTGTACAAATCATTAATAGTACAACTATGTCAGCTAACATCGTGGACGGCCAAGTGTTGCAAGCTGCGCTGTAGTGTGGGCGGCGCCGGCGGCAGCGAGCGAGTGCTGGGCGCCGCCGTCCGGCTGTACTCGCTGCTGGCCGCGCTCGCCAAACAGATTGATGTTCATGTGGCGCAGCATGCACGGTATGTAGCTTAATCATTCAACTACGATATTATCATTTCAATAAATTGGAAACATATCAATCAACAATGAACAATCAAACAATTTCAGACAGTCCATTTTTGTACGACTCAAAGGTTTGGTCATAGTCTTTCTTCCTTTCCAATTTGATGAAAAACACGTTTTTTTTCACGAAATAGCTTGATAACACCAAATGTTCTCTTTTCTAAAACAAATTAATAAAAAATACATATATATTCAATCATAGATGTAAGTAAATAAGAACTTAATCATAGATAAGTCCTAAAAAGCATTATTTTACACTGTTACATTTTTCGTTTTAGTTTCGAGCGCCTGCTTAAACTAAGCGGTAAGAAGCTATCTTCAGTGACGGACAACCTCATCACCTACTTGGAAGCGTCACAACAACAGCAGAACGCGAGCAAAGTGCTGCGAGAGACTAAGCTCATACCGCGGCTCGTGCTGGAGGCTGAGCAGTACTGCAAGCGGGTTATATTGCTCTCTAATAAGGCTAAGGTAATTATAAAATTAATCTTATATTGTCTCACTATTGGGCATAGCACAGTGGCCAAATAAACGCTTATCATAGATTAACGGAATATTTGAGCTGTTGATTCATAATCTACTTACCTTACTTTTATATAACCTTTTACGAACATGCAGAATGTCTGAAGTAGAGAGACTTATTTCGACGGGCCTCAAGAAAGTTGAAATTATCCGGAGGATATTTTTAGAACTAGCTGACCCGCGCACCTTCGCTTGCGTCACATAAGAGAGAACGGGTCAAAATTGTCCCCGTTTTTGTAACATTTTTTACTGTATTCTGCTCCTATTGGCCGTAGCGTGATGATATATAGCCTATAGCCTTCCTCGATATATGGGCTATCTAACACTGAAATAATTTTTCAAATCGGACCCGTAATTCCTGAGATTAGCGCGTTCAAACAAACAAACAAACAAACACACAAACAATCAAACTAACAAACTCTTCAGCTTTATAATATTAGTATAGATTATAATATTAGTATAGATAAATTCTGTTCGAGCATGGCAAAACCTGGCTGTTTTTCCTAGATCCTTTGTTTTTGTTCATAGAAATATGTTTAATTTGAAAGCCATGATGGATGTATTTTATAGTATTTAATTTTTTATTGCAGTTAAATTGGCAGCAGTACTTATCTCTTGGCACAGCGCGTGACTTCCGCATCAAGGCGCCGGTGCTACAACAAGTATTGAATGCGAGAGAAGAAAATAACGAAACGAGAGATGAAGGTATACACGATTATATTTTTCATCAGATTATATAAAAACCAATAGATAAGTTTAACTATTTTCTAACAAGATGACACCTACTGCCCCATTCGCACGCAACTTTTATAAAAAACAGGCTTTCGAAGAAAGAAACCTGTGAACTCCAGGTCTTCGACTGTCTCCATGTAAATACATGAAAATCATTTCTGAAGTTTGATTGTAAAATCGTAACAAACAGAAAGACATTCTTATCTATAATATTAGTATGCTATAGAAAATTGTATTAATTTTAATGTTATCTATTAATGTTTTAGAGGAAGCAGAAATAGATGACGCAGCTACTGAAATAGTCGATGAACTCAGTGATAACGAGGTCGAAGAAGATGACGGAGAACAAGAAACTAAGAGGAAACGTAGAAGAGTCTCTTAAGAAGAATATATTATTTAAATTTAATTATTTCTGTACATATGCGGCCGTTGTTTGCTTTGAGTTACATATGGCTGGGCCAAATACTAATATAGGTGGTCGGATAATAAAGAAATATCAAATACTGTAAAAGCTGTGAAAATAAGATTTTTTCAGTCTGTCCTTGACCACGACTGGTCGAAACGTCGGGTTATAAACAAGGTCTCAATTTTTTTTACCGTACATAAGACATGTTGTGTTGTACTAGAAATATGAATGTTACCATAAGTTCATTTTAGCTTTAATATTATTATTTTAAGTATAAAATACAATGACAATTATAATTGTTGTGATATAATAAATAATTTCTACCATTTCATTTGTTTTTTTTAACTCGTGACTGACCCACTGCTAGGTAAGGGGTTAGGCCTAGAGTCCATCACGCTGGCCAAGTGCCGGTTGGGGACTATGCATGCCGACAAGAAATATATTGCGTGCAAGTATTCATCATTTGATAATAAATATGTTTTTCGTTACAGCGGAGAAATTTGTTTATTGCCTAATTAACGCCATCTAGTGGCTAAACCCCAGTTTAGAATGTTTTTTGAGTGGTATTGTTAAGGATAGTTACATCTTTTTTCCATAGAGGGCGTTATTAATATAATAATAATATTTATTTATTCAAGTGACCAGAGACTCATTTTTGTTAGTAATTAAAAACTTAAAAACCTATGTTAGTGTTACATATTGTTTGTAGCTTTGGATGCATGCGCGGCCCGCTACCGCCTCATCCCGTGGGATACGGCACTGCAGCGGTTCACGTACATGCAATCCAGCCTACCAGCAATCATTCTCAGGATGCTGTTGGAGCTGGCCCGCACCCTGCGCACCAGAGAAGCGCATCTTTGACGCATTGTTGCGTAAAAACAACTTACGTGCGCATCCGCAAACATTCCTGATGCGCTACAGAAGCGGGGCAACCCCACCATCAACCTGAACGTATTATTAAATTGAACTCGTAGGGCGCTGTACGATTTTTGAGTATATCTAGCCCACAGGCTACACGTGTAAAAGGTGGTGCAATATGCTCTAAATAGAGTAATTTTTACATTTAATGAGCAACGTGCAAACCTGCGAGCTATCATGTTCGCTCTCACCGACAACGCCCTCCGCTCTCGTTCAATGTCGTCATCGTCCCTGAGTTCCGGGACCAGAATGTGTCCGAGATATTTAAATTTAAAGGACCTTTGCAGCGGCAGGCCGTTGAGTGCTACTGGTGGTATTCTATCCGGGATCCTACCCCCGACCCCAAAGACCATGACCTCCGACTTCTTACTATTGTACGTCAAACCATGCGTTTGAGCGTACACTTCACATATTGTAATGAGTCTTCTCAAACCGCATACCGATGCACTCAGCAGCACCATGTCATCCGCGTAACTAATATTATTGACACAGATGCCGTCTACGTGACACCCGACCCTGGTGCTGCTGAGCTCACCAATTAGCTCATTTACATATAGGTTGAAAAGCGTCGGTGAGCTTAACCCCCCCTGCCTCACCCCACTTTCCAACCTATACGGAGAAGACAATGCTCCGGCCCATCGTACATGATTTACCTGATTCCCATACCAAAACTTAAAGATATTGAGCAGTTCTGTTGGTAATTGAGACCTCTCTAGTTTTCTCCACAGCCTATCATAGGAAACCAGATCAAAGGCTTTAGATAAGTCGAGAAAACAAGCGTAAACAGGCGTCCCACGCTGCGTATAATATGTGACAGCATGCTTAAGACACAAAACTGCACTCTCAGTTGACAACCCTGGACGAAAACCGAACTGGTTGTCATGGATTTCTACACACTTGTTAAGTTGTGTATTAAGCATGCTGTCAAACACCTTGGAGATGACAGTGGCGAGTGATATGGGCCTATAGTTACCACTATCCGCAAGGTCACCGGTTTTATTTTTGACGATGGGCACTACCACTGTTCTTATCATCTCACTTGGTAAGTAACTATGGCCCACACAGAAGCCATACAACATTGTAAGAACTCTCGGCAAGTGTGCACCAGCATATCGGAGATGCTCAATGCTGAGCCCGTCATGGCCTGGTGACTTATTGTGTGACGATATTATGGAAGTTTGTTCATAAATAAATGCAAACAAGTATAATTTCATAAACATTTTAAACAATTTTTAGAAAGTAGTAGATGTTTTTCTTTTTTAAATAAAAGGCCGTGTAAGAAGTCTGAATAAGAAGCCACAGCTACAACTATGTTAACTCATTTTTTTTTTGGATTGGAGCCTTGATTTTTTCTTTAAACTTTAAGATATTTAGATGAGAGAGAGTAAACAGTTTTCATAAATTAGATTTAAGTCGTTACGTTGGGTAAGTAAGTATAGAAAATTAATTGCAATATAGACGACGCGGCGTATTAAAAAGGACATATTTTTGTAAAGAAATTCGAAATAATCATGCGGTTGCAATAACCTCATACGTATTACTAACAAACTAAACTAGGTAAATGGTCATAGAAATTAACACTAAATTACATAGTTCCTAATAAATTATTCATGTACTTATTTTCCTACTAAATACAGGTAGAATGTCAGGTTACAGGTAATACCCGAGTGAAGTGCGAACCTTCCTGATTGAATAGGTTTCATGATTATTAAAAATTTGAAACATTTTTCGTTGCTACTCCGCTACTAATGTTTGTAGCGTAATGTTACATAGCTTTTAGCCTTCCTCAATAAACAGGCTTTCCAACAGTAAAATATTTTTTCAATATGCACCACCAGTTCCTAAGATTAGCGCGTTTACTGGCGGATCAAAGATTTTGATAGCCACTTTGGCGCAGTGGTTAAGGTGGTTACCACGCCACTACCAGTGCGTCGAAAGATCGTGGGTTCGATTCCCACACGGAGTAATTATTTGTGCGATCCACAAATAACATTGGTCAACACGAATTTTGAGTCTGAGTTCTGTACCTTTGATTTTGATTACGTATACCTAACTAAATAAAGAAATCATATTTTTATCTAATAAAGTTTGCTTTTGTAGCTTTTAGAACGAATTTTAAATTTTAATGGAAAAACTCTTTATTCACATTCAATTATAAATATATAAAAGTAAAAAAGTCATGATTTATGTATTTTTATTAATTAAAATGATGAAATAAGGCATAAACAAACTCAAAATACAAAAAGGGTACAATTTTTTTTTTAGAAATGAATACTTTTGGTTTTTCTTGTGTGAAAATAGGAACTTGATGTATCAGTAGGCTCTTTCCATATTTGTGGTACTGCAAACTTCATCTTTTTTTTCTCTCCTCAGTACCAGGCTGAAAAAAATATTAATAACATTAATTAACGATGTACATATGTAATGTATATTTAAAAAAAAATTATAGAGGCATATAAATGTTCATTAATATAAGGAGTATTTTCTTACCTTCTAAAGTATTTTTGCAGTTATTACACAAGAAGTGAGGTGCCCATATTTTATCCTGATTTCGTACTGACAAGTTAAAGTAAGCTTCAAAGGCTTCACAAAATGCCTTATTTGATGATAAACAAATTTTATTGGCTCTCACTTTAATAAATTCATCACTAATGTAGCAAAAAGAGTCCACGTCGTTTTAACACTTTTTCGATGCCATTTTTAGACCCCGAGACGCAAAAAAATACGCTTTTCCTTAAGAACGCGCACGCGCATACTGCCATGATACTCTGCAACTACTCACTTCACACCCCCAGCCCCCTTACCCCTGGTTTTGCATCATAAATGCAACGACTCTTCAAAAGATCTGCCAAAACCCCATATATTTAGGTTTCGTTATATATAGTACAAAAGCAAACTTAATTTATTATTAATGTTGTTCCTGTTTTCTTTTTGATTCATATTATCAGAAAATATTCATTAAAACAAAGGCTCAAAAAAAAAAATTTTTTTGTCGACTTGTGTAATTGTTTCTGGTTGTACTTGTTCGATGTTTGTATGTTTGTAAAAGTCTACGCGACACAAGAGCAATTCTTAACGCAGGAGTTGTCTTTTCTTAAGTAAAAAAAAGAAAGTGGGAGACTCTAGGAGATTTGATCCCAGATCGGGGCTTTGGAAGTACCTAAATAGTTTCTTCATACATGTAAATCAATGTCACCTTTTTTGAATAGTAAAGTGCGCACTTGCTGAAGCCACATAAAGTCTAAGGGGTCTGCTCAAACGATGGACAATAATTCTAGATATACTTTTTTGCCATTCTACTTACGTCTTTTACAGAAGGTGTTAAAAGTATCACTTTTACTACTATTTGTGAGTTAATGATTGATTAGTGACAAAATTCTCTTATCTGCCTAAGCTTTTATTCTAAGTAATATAGTATCGTAATTTCAATAAAAACAGACCGCGATGAATTCAAAAACCTTTGAATTCTCTAAATAGCTCCCCTTTGCGTAACAAGGTACTTTGCATGTAAGTAATATTTTTACTTGAAATAATTAATGATTAACTCATTTAATTACGTATAATATTTATTTAGTTCACGAGGCTATTATATCACTTCTCCGTATTAAATAACCGCTACAAAATAGCACATAACAACTTATTTCCAATAACAACGCATAACAGTTATTGCAGCCGTTTCCCGAAATAACATATCATTATAACTGTGGCAACATTATTGACCGCAAAAAAAAACATTTCTATTGCCGCTAATAATGTAAGGAACGTTGTTTGATTGTGCGAACAGTAAACAATGAAATTTTTTGGAATTAAAATTATAATATTCTAGTTTTTCCAACAAAATAAATTAGATGGCCGAGTGATTTATTTAGGTACCACGTTGTTTAGTGTTTTGGTGATCATAATCTAGTCTGATTTCAGTCTTCTATAAATTTACGACCACAGAGAATAGCCAAGCAGTTAGTGTTACCGTGTTAAATGTCCAAAGAAAATACACGCAAGCTCTCGTTAGTTTCCAATGAACATACCTGTATGAAAAGAGAGTTAAAATTATTTTCTTTTAAGTGATATTATGTTTATTAGAGAAAATTATCGCATACTTACAATAGGACGAATGTACGGCAAACATCGTAGGAAAACTTTATGCCCAAAATAACTTATTCTTTATTCAGATGTAAAGATTGTACCTACTATTCGACCTTAGTGAACTTCAGGCACCTTTTATCCTGAAAAAGACCCAACAAAGGGTAAATAAAGTATAGATACGGTATTGTGATTTGTCTTTTCTGAAACATATTGTAATAAAAGCTTTCTTTCACTTAGGTACTACCATACTCCTTTGTTCCTTCACAATAGGATGATGTCCTTCTATTGTGGCTGTTTGTGCCACGGGGAGGCTTTATCTGGAAAATGAATGTCTTAATGCACCTCTTTGTAGCTCTTTGAAGAAAATGTGTGATTTTATAAAGCTTTCTTTTATGCCACTTGTTTTTCGCACGCGGCTGCGAAACCGTTGACACTTTTGAATTGAATTTAAAAATAAAGTATAGGTTACCTATTCCTAAGGTATTAATTATTATCTTTGTTGTTTCATCGGTCGGCACAATATGTTTTATTCTTCCATTCACCTCTATTGACCGTCAATTTTGTAATAATAACCCACTTGGCCCGATTTAAGTACCAATATATACCTATGTACTTATATGTACATTTATGGACTGCTGGAATCATCAATATAAATTACATTACGTATGGAAAAGTGGTGAAAGTAGACAGTTACAGACAGTCAAATAGAAAGACAAGCAGGGTGACTTTCAGTTTTCCGATTTTACTTTAAATGAGTATCGATCAGTATGAATAGACAAAATATTATGAAAGGTCAATGCTCTCATCACGTCTTTTCAAAAAAAAAAAAATGTATTACTAGCTGACCCAGCAAACGTTGTTTTGTCATATAAATAAAAAAAGTGTTCAATAGGGGTATGAAATATAGATGTTGGCCGATTCTCAGACCTACTCAATATGCTTACAAAATTTCATGAGAATCGGTCAAGCCGTTTCGGAGGAGTATGGCAACGAAAACTGTGACGCGAGAATTTTATATATTGGAGTTTTAAAATACAGGCCATGGCTTAGTTTAGACTCCAGATCTCCCACACATTACAAATGTAACAAAAAAAAAGGACTACGAAAATCGACCATTATGTACCATGTTATGTAATTTGTGGAGATAAATAAATCATTATTATTATTATTATATATTAGATTTATTCTTAGCTAGACCATAACACGAATGTTGTATAAAGCAAGGTTCTAAGTAAAGTACTAGTATCTACACTTGTAGCACGTAGATAGATCTCATACCGGGAACGCAGATATACTGAGAATACTTTAATGTAAGGGTGACAAGTACCCACGTTTCTATGAACCTGTGATTACTGATTCGGGCTATTCCATTCCCGCTCAGGAATATTATCAAGCTGTTCTTCAAACAATGCTTAGAGCTCCTTCTACACTTGCAGAAAATGGAACATGTAAGTTTAATATCAAACTGTCAATGTATTTGGTAAAACTTTACATTCTAAAATATCATTGTCGTTATCCTAGTTGTATCTATAAGGAGAAAGTTTAAAAGTGCCGTCACACTTTAGACTTAAAAAAAACCTTTTTAAACCATTTAAAAAATTATAAGCTCAGTAGATACATCGATGTACAGCGTACACACATTTTTCAGATATAAAAAAATGTCGTAATAGAATCGACGCTGAAATCTCAAATTATCATTTGCGTAATCAAATGCATAACATTATTTATTTTCTTATAATATCTACTTACCTAAAACCTTTAGTTGTTTGGAATATTTAGCCTACAACACAAATTGCACTTAACCCTTTGCTAAGGTTTGTTCAGGCGCAAAATACACTTGGTTAGGTATTCCTTTACTCAATCAGTCAAATACAATTACATTGTTAGACATCCGTCTCTACACAGAGTCTACAGTACCTTTGACAATTTGGAGAATACGGCTAGTGGTAAGTACGAAGCTAACCTAACAGTGAACTTTACTTACATGGATTTAGGTACTACATTGATAATGATTTGAAGAATACCATATAACAAAGATTTTCAAACGAAAAAATTTGAAAAAATGTTTTTAATATATTATGATACTAAAAACTTTTAATATGTAATCTTTCGAATATTTTTAACGTAAAACTTTGTAGACGTGTGTGTATGGTGAATGGTCAAGTCAGTCAAAACTTAACTAATCTATTTAATGAAACTTAGTACTTACATATACCGAGGATTTTACCTATCTTAGGTAATGAATTTATACCAAGAAGACAAGCTAGTTATGAAAAATTACAGTGGTCTTTGAGCGTCATAAATTTTCATTTGCAGACAAAGAAATCGAAGTAGAAACATCTACAAGGTACTTAAGTTAAAGCTAATGACAAAATTCATAGAACAACTTGTCATAAAGGATCGCAGAAGAGAAATTCAGTACTAACACAACATAGATTCGTCGAAACAGCAAAACGAGGGTAACAGCGGTCGAGGGGACCCGTTTCCAATGAAACTCAATCACCGCGTGACGTGAATTCCATAAGCCGACCGCATCCTGTGCAATTAAAGTGAAAATTGATAGCAATGTTATTTAATTATTATAATAATAATATGTAATATTATACCTACTTACTTAATAAGCTTGATGTTTTTGCATATTTTATTATAATAACACGTGCTGCTCGCGCGCTTTTCGGATTCCGGTAATTGTGAATTCCTGTTATAAAATAACACTCTTGCATCGACGTTATTGGTTTTACTTGAAATCGCTACATTATTTATTTATTTGGTATAATGGATATTATTACAGTTTTACATAGAAGGCTCTCAGTAGCTACAGTCAGTTAATGATAATAGTATATCTTGCATTAAATAATAAAATGTAGAAGCACATAGATTGACCACGAAAATCTATGAAGTATCTGAAACCTTATGATTTTCTTTCATATTTATGCCATTTCATGCTATCTAAGATAATATACTGACCCTTTTGTGTCTAGCAAGGATAAAAAAAACCATTAGGATTAGGGAAAACACAGTTTTTTACATGTAACATACATACATCATCGATCGTCAGATCGTCACGAACCTTGGCATTTATAATTTTAGTAGTGACACCCCGCAGTTTTCGCTTATGTATTGTTATTACTCTGCTCTTCCTAGGCCCGCATGAACAATTTTTTTTATTAGGCTTATAGGTATTTCCAAAAAAAACTCCTCAGTTTTGTTACTATATACCTAAATCGAAAATCGATAGGAGTTTAAATGTAGGGGGATCTTGATATATCGTCATTTGTATTCGACAACATACCGACACAAATCACGCATAGATGGCTTCCAGAATCGGAATTTTCCCAAAGTCATATTTGAAAGTAATGGAATTTTTATATCAGGTGTGAAATATTTGCCCTCTGATCGAGAATGTTATCGGCAAATGCCGATCTACATACGTTCATGTAATATTTATTTAGTTTCTTTAGAAAACAAGTGTAGGTGTTATATCGGTGAAGAACTTCAAAAAGGTTAGGTATGAAACTAATGTGGCATCACAATATGGCTTTTTCGCTTATAATACTTTGTTCAAAATACAAGTCATATTGTTGACGACTGACGTATCAATACAAAAGGGCTAAAACTATAGGTACTGTAACAATAAAAAAATAACTTAGAAAAAAAATAAAAAGCCCACTGAGTAAAAACAAAAAAAAGACGTGAAATAAGAATTAATAGTTTGAAATTGAATAAAAAGCAGAATAAATAGAATATTCTTTACCTCTGAAAATCTTTTCACGCAGACGGAGTCGTGGGCAGTAATTATACTTATTATTTCTACGTCGAAAGCAATTGCCTATTTTGTGTTTCTAAGGGATGCTGAAATAACATTAAATATTTGCTCACATCAAACGACGAGATCTCGAGCTCCGGGCGTCAACAACCTTTGCGGCGTTTAGTCGTCAAAACCAATTAATTAATTAACTACTGATTTTAATTACTAACTTAATTATCTGAAATTATACCCGTCTTAATTATTTAGAAGTTAAATTAAGCATTTACTGTAATAAAGTGGGAAAATTTTTATGAACTATGTCTGTGGTTGTGTACCTATTACATTATAGTGCGTATACTTAAATAAATATTGGTAATTAATTATTTCGTCGTAGATGGAAAAGGCAAGATTTCTAAATTGACTAAAAGTAATAAGTATGACATTTTACTTTTGTTAAAAAATATTTTGTCACTGTCTTTAATTTCGAAATAGTAATGTAACTAAAAAAGCTCTGTACCTAAATGTTGAATTTAGAGGCCTAATTTTATTATAAAAAGTATAAGTATATACATCAGAGATTTTAGCAACCAATCGAGTGCTTTATTAGGTCTAGTCTGGAAAAATCCAATTAAAAGGGCCACCCACAAGATAAATGCATAATTAATTTAAAATATAAATCTTAACATAAATAAAAGTCACCTTGATATAAAACTATTTCTTTTAATAACATTGTAACTGCGTCAGTCGGTTCGTAGTAAGATGCTTTCTAAGAAGAGTTCTCGATATTTATGTAATAGCGAGCGTCACTGCAATCTCGTTACTCTTAGCTGATTCACTTTTAGGAAACTGATGACGTAGATGTACATTGCAATCCTATAAATGGATACAAGTTAAAAATAAATGAAAATATCATCGTCTAAATCGCGAGAGAGTAATGTAGATAAACTAATTTGCAAACTTTATCTTTATTTTTTTAAAGGTAAGTTTTTTAATACCATTTAGATAAATAGTTTGTCCAAATAGTCATGCAATTGATTCCCGAGTCAGGATGAGTCGATCTTGTTATACCTATACCTACATAGAACAAATGCCTAAAATAAGAGCAAATTGTTTGTTTGTGTGTTTGTTCCTAATTCATCTCATCTCAATTGGTGTTAAGATAATGGTCATAAAACTATTGACCAATACTAACGATGACTTCAATGTTGCAAAAAAGTAGATTGGTATTATTTAAGCTACTATAAAGAAAGCAGGCATAAAAATGTAAGTAGACTAATGTCTACTCACACTTACGTAATGAATAAAGAAGACTTATTTAAAACTAGCTGACCCGCGCAACTTCGTTTGCGTCACATAAGACAGATGTCAAAATTTTCCCCGTTTCTGTAACATTTTTCACTCGTACTCTGCTCCTATTGGTAGTAGCGTGATGATATATATAGCCTATAACCTTCCTCGATAAATGGACTATCTAACACTGAAAGAATTTTTCAAATCGGACCAGTAGTTCCTGAGATTAGCGCGTTCAAACAAACAAACAAACAAACAAACAAACAAACAAACAAACAATCAATCAAACAAACAAACAAACTCTTCAGCTTTATTATATTAGTATAGATTTAAATTCAAGAGTCTTATAGAACAGCTGTGAGGAGTAAATAATAGATAAGTACTTTGTTCGAATACAAACAGATTATTTTCAAAGCCTATTTTGTTAAGGACTTATGGTCCATTGTTATCCTTATTGATTAAGTTTGTAGAACTCCTACAATGTTCTATAAATAATTCATTTTAGCCTAAATCGTCACAAGTTCATTTGCGGAATACTAAATAACTATATTAATTGAGATTGAAGGCACGTTTTCTTAATCAGAGATTAGTTTGAGTGGAGTGATTTCATTATCCAGAATTGGTACAAGAGTTGACGCAAATGGCGTCGATGTCATGAACATGGAACGATGTGGGCCTCGTCTTAAATCATCAGCGATGACGGACGGTCTCATCACCACGTGATTATCTTGAATCTCGGCCAAACTGTTGAAATTGAAACATCTTTTGTAATGATTAATATCGCCATTAACTCACTGTAACACTTTTATTGTGTCTCCCTAATTCCGTTTTCTCGGAACCCGACAATTTGGATAGTTGGGATTTTTTCGCAATAAAATTAGCTAGTGTCGCGACGTTTTTCTGTGAAATTGTGTGAAAAACAAGTCTAGTAATAATCCTTGGTACATATTAATAGATTTGAATAGAATTGCTTCGAATATTCTTATTGAATTAGATCCTCCCACGTCGGTCGTTATTTGTTTAAAACACGAGTTAAGTCCTATAGAAAACGTTGAATGGACGAGTACAAATATTTCTCCTTGTCCCTAAAAGCTGATTATAAAGTTTTGTTACAAATAAATTGCTATCATTACAGAAATGTATTCACAATAACAATCGTAGAGACGATCTATACTAGAGTGCCCAATAACGTATCAATTTGTTCGATTACAATCGGATTCCAGGCAAGCAATCATGATTTCAAAAGCGGTTGATTGAATTCAATTTTATCTTTTGACAAAATTCTCGTAACTCGTTAGCCAAATTGTTAAAGTTGTGATTGAATAAAGTAGTAATGAACTATTATTCCATCGCTACAATTTCTACTGAGTACATTAGAATATAATACGAGCAATAAGAAGGTAAACTATGGGTATTTAAGTAAAATATTTATGTTATTTTCATTGACTTTACCTACGAAGATTTTTCTTCTGCTCTTCGTTATAAACTGTCATTAACTTGTGTTTTACATTAAATACGTTAATTACATTGATACATTCTTATCTAACATCACGCCTTCTTCCTATAGTCAGAGACCAGAGAATTACAGTTTCATGATACGAATGATATCAACGAAATTACAATCTCATGAGCTCATATTTCAGTACTTCCAAAACAAAAACAAACATCTATGACGCGTCACAAATAGTAGCGCATGAATCTTGTTAAAAAACTCAGGTAAAATATTACATTTTGGAAGCAGAATATAAATTGCATACAGTCATATTGTCGGTATACAGTCTAACAGCGCGCTGAAGCGACAAATCTGTCCAATTTGTTCTTTATATGTGAAAGTTACGTGCACGAAAATCTCGTTACCAATGCATTCAGGTTTGTAGAGTCAAACCTATACGGTACTGACCGGTGTTTGTCAGTTGAAATTGTTCGCAGAATAGTATGCGTCTGTATTCTGCATGGATGAAAGGTTAATTATACTGTTTTAATACGAGTTACGATTAATGTTGTGGGATGCTTTCGATGTTGTGGAAGAAAAGAAAAAATAATCTTAAATTTTTGTATTTCATTTAAGAAAGTTAATTCAAAAATATGTTTATAGGTTATTATTAAATAGAAAAATATTATTTTCTTTTTTTAAGTAAGAATGTAAACCCGTTTTAATATTAAAAGGCAGTGAATATAACGATAATATGATAAAGTACAGTTTTTAATTTACAACCAATTAACTAAATGATTCCCGCCATATGAGCAATTAGCTATTTTAATTTATAAAATGAGTACGCAAGGTTTAAGTTATCATTAATTTCTTTTAAATTTAAACAGAGGGTAATGTAACAGACATTGCTCGAAGGAAAATTAAAATAAAAACAAAATGGTATTGTGTCTAGCGTTTTCACGATAAAGTTTGTTTCTGACAGTTTGTGATGTTATTGTGAAATTATAATTTGATTTTTGGTTTAAATTATACGCCAAATTTCTTAGAATTTGTACAACTTGTGCCGGTGAATAACAAATTAGTATCTTTATATTTATTGTTATCACTATATTGCGATATTCTCTCGAATTTTTTTGAGTAGTAATTTCTTTTGCGGTCAAGACGACTTATTCGTGGCTGTTATACGTACGTTCTTTGTCAACCAATGGACACCAAACAGACAAAAGAAAAATATAACCGAAGTGATGAATATTGATTATCATACCCTATTTACATTAAACTGGTAGTTCACGGTAGTCATCCTATTAGTAATACGGTATAACAGATTGTACAAGAAATCTTGAAATTTATTCTGCCCACTACCTAAATATATATATAGGACAACTAATTGGGAGTCATTTATACTGTTTAGTTTAAACCTACCTTATTGATTAGTACTTTACAAGGTTGGTATAAATCCCATAATCGTTCCTCTGCCCGACACGGGTTTTCTTGTGCAAAGACAGAGGAGTTAGTATTTGATTTAAGACCAATACGCTGGCTAGGTTCGGGTTAGGAACTTAGCATTATTTTAAGAACCGTGTAAGTATATATGTAACTGTTTTGTTGGTTTCCTTAAGATGTTGTGCTTTGCCATTAAAACAAGTAATTATTATCCTAGTCTGCAGTGTGTTTTATTATAAATATACTATAATAATTGCATATCACGATCAATGACACAATAATTAGTTTCCCAGTAACAGTTACATACCTAACGGAACGAACGCAATTATAAGTACTTATTTATCTACAATTATATACAATCATTACTCATTTATAATATAAGATGATGTCATGGAACTTGAGGTGTTTTCGTGAGAATAAAACCGAAGTAATTATTAATATAATTTCTTGATAAGTTAGACAGAGTGGTATGTGTGAATCATACTTAAAGTGTCCGTTTCAAAAAGGACATAACAGACTTTACGAAGATATAAGACATGCGCCAATATGTTCATTTCAAAAAGAGCTTATTTGTCTTTACGAAGACTTAAGACTTACGTTCTTTTCAAAATAGTAATGTTTTACTTTTTGGTTAGTCTGGATTTCTTACCAGTAAATACTAATTTTGTTCTTCTTAGAAATTGGGATCATACGATATGATCAGCGATCGCATTCTCTACCGCTTTGCTCACGAAGGAAGTTACCGTTGAATTTCTTCACTTCGGGAATTCCCTAAACTTTTATGTGATCACAACTTTTTGAATTATTAATATGCATCCTATTTCTATATAGTTAATTTAAGTATGCGGGAATTACCGTGGATATGGTCTGCGTAATGAGTTTGAGAATTATTATTACAAACCAGTAAAAGTCTCTTTTCACCTTTCAGTTTTTTCTGTGCAATGCTGTTTGTGGCAAACCAAGTATTGCTTAAAATCGGCGGTAGATAAACCCGATCGTCACAAGCCGAACAAGGGATTCGAGTTGGTATTGTTGTTCGATAATAATTGCCAAACCTAACGTGCCTAACCGCATGTGTTGTAGCAAGCATAACGGCTAATCATTATCTAAGTTTACTTATATTATAAAGCTGAAGAGTTTGTTTGTTTGTTTGTTTAAACGCGCTAATCTCAGGAACTACCGGTCCGATTTGAAAAATTCTATCCGATTTGAATATGTATCATCACGTTACGACCAATAGGAGCAGAGTGCCAGTAAAAGGTGTTACAAAAACTGGAAAAATTATGACCCATTCTCCCTTATGTGACGCAAACGAAGTTGCGCGGGTTAGCTAGTTTATAATAAATCTAAAACGAAAATGCAAAATTCTTCGTAGAAAAATCTACTCAAAAAAAAACATTCGATTATGTGGAAATGGGTGTACAAATAGTGGATATTTCTAGGACCTGGTGGGTAGGAGAAGGACAGGGAGTGCATCCGTTGATTGACTTACTGCGAATTACATCAGTTAAAATGAAACGACTATCGTACTAAGAATTCAAGAGGGGAGTTATCAGTTTCCAAGTTAATAACACGTTCCGGGAATAATGTGATTGTTTTTATATTGCTGTATTTATTCTGAAGTTCTAGTGGAAAGCTTTTCATGACTTGTGAAGATATTTTAATATTGTTGTAATGATTAATGAGACACGGGTCAGAGTGAATTTGTTCCTTGTTTGTCTTTGATTCTACTGTGCGGTTTTCATTACAAAGTTGAACCAAGAAGAATAAATATCCGGAATACTATAAAAACATGTTTGCGTACCCCGGTCCTACTTGTACTCATGCCTTAGCGTAAATTACCTGTATTAGAATGAATGAATGATTGAATGAATTAATGAATGAATCATCACTAGTGTTGCATATCGATAGTCCACTATCGATGGAAAATCGATGGTCTATCGATAGTTTTAGTAAAAGCAATAGTATCGATAGTCTATCGATAGTATCAACATGTGAGAATACTATCGATAGTATCGATAGCTATTTATGAGCAATACTATTGATTCTAATAATATTATCGATACTATCGATATTTTTACGTTCAATACTATCGATACCATCGATAGTATTGTAAAATTGGCCTATAATAATCAAATATAATCGATATATCGAAACGTGGCCAGCTATCGATGGTCCAAAACTGTCGATACCATCGATACTATCGATTGTTCTTTTTATTACTGGTAAGATTTTGCAATACTATCGATATTATCGATAGTATTGAACGTAAAACTATCGACAGTATCGATAGTATTGCCAGAATCAATAGTATTGCTCATATAGAGCTATCGATATTATCGATAGTATCGAAAGTATGTTATATGTTGATACTATCGATAGTACTATCGATATCCTGATTAGTTTTCGAGGTCAACTATCGATAGTCAAACTATCGATGGTTCTGCAACACTAAATTCATCACCTCATTTCTTTGACAACTTGGTGTCTAAAATATTGTTGACTTGTTGATTTAGAACGTAAAGCACCAGGTCTGAATTTCACCGCAAAGCACAGACGCCCAACTCAAATATAAAACAAACAACAAAATAATTTTCAATACATTATATTATAAACTGGACATTCACAGGAGATTTAGCTTGGTTAAATTCAGCGAGGAATCCGTGGAGGCCCACACTCATCAGCGCCACGAACACCAGGAACGACACCACGATGTGCATGTTCTCTTGTAACACGCAACTCTCACTTGGCCAGACTGGAGGCTGTGAAAAAAAAAACAAGGAAACATTTACGAAGAATTCAGATTGCAATATAGCAGCTAAGCCAAAACGTCAAGAAAACATTAATTCATTTATTCATCGTATTGTCAGTGCTCCTCAACATATAAGGTGCCTTTACACACACGCTCTATCGCGCGTGAAACAACAATAGTGCGTGAAAGAGCGCGCTTGTAAAGTGTGTGTAAGAAGAAATCCTCATCCAGAAAGGCTCATCTGTCAAGCCCTCGAAAAAAATCGCGAGCGAAGAGCGCGCTGCTTTCCCGTGCGCACTCCTAAGAGCGCGGTAGAGTGTGTGTAAAGGCGGCCATTGTCAATGTTTATAAACAGCTTGAAGGCTTTTGAGATGGATTAACAACAGCTATCTTTATTGATAATAACCGGATCTGACGTTTTACGGGTCCCTGAAGCATAGCTATGCTTAGATATAATATCACTATTCGGACACCCATCTTTAGAATGTCAGAAGGAAGGTTGTCAAGCAATCCAAAGTTTATTAATTAGTTATTCATAGAGTTTTTGAATTGACTACGTTATTCCACGTATAATATTAGATAATAAGTATTAAAAAAAGACGGTAAACAGGAAAAATATCTTGAAAGAAAAGTTATTAAAGTTGGAAAAGTCGTTATCCATAAGTTAAGTTAGTCCGTAAAGTTATATTTTTCTCGTAGCGGAATCTTTTAACTTAATTACTAAGAGTAGGTACAGTTGGAAACTTCTTTACACGTTATTACCTGAACTTAATAATATAAGCGTTGTTCATTTTACTCGTAGACTTATTGTTTAGCTTGGAAAGACGATTGACTAAAATCTATTCATTAATTCGTGGTAGAGACGGAACTAGAACTATTTTTAGATTACTTGCAATGACTATCATCTTTTTTAATTAAAGTCTTGGTTAATCATTTAAAAAAATTAACATTATTATTATGAATTTATCATGAAACAATGTATAGGTAAAGTTACCATGACAAAGTAAAAATGCTACAGTTTACTGTATTTAAAGGGGCGACACAAAGGCCTCCTTACACACACACTCTATCGCACGTTCTTAGGAGAATAAAGGATTACGCGCGGGAAAGCAGCGGGGTCTACGACTGCGATTTTTTTCGCGGGCTTGATAGAAGAGCGCGGCGCGTGGTCTTTCCTTTCCCTTTACACGCGCGATTGTTGTTTCGTGCGTGATAGAGTATGTGTGTAAAGGTGGCTAATGGATCAACAATGCTCGAAGTGTCAGTGCACTTGTAGCTCCTTAATATAAGATTTCAAAAACATGTCAAGTTGCGAGAGCTAATTACCTGATCATTCACCGGATAGCGGACAGGTCGGGCCAGGCAATATGCACCCAGGCCCGCAACCGCCGGTTGTCGGGCAGCAACCAGTGGAGTAAAGACAGTATCCTCCACCATGCGGTCCTCCAACGAATCCCCCATAATACACGGGCATTGTACTATATTTACCAAAGCTATTTTGTTATTTTCTAAAAACGGTGTTATTATTTCGGCCGTAAATGACAGGCCACCGGTATGTTTGACTTGTAAATGCAAAATGAATACGATTGACAGATGACAGTTGGGTGGCGGATTCGATTTTTGAAAGTTTTTTTTAATGGCTAGTAACTTTGACTGCTCATCTAAAGTGTATTTCGTACATAGAGGTTAAAATAGAAGCGCGATTCATTCGGGTGATGCCATGTGAAATGATGATGCGAGGTATAGCTATAAGTTCAGCCTGTAAGCGAAATCCTTTTACGGCTTGACAAAGCTAGAATGCGTGGATCCCATAGAGCTATTTTATCTATGTATCTTATCTTATCTTAAAAAGACAACTCCCGCACTAAGAATTGTTCTTGTGTCGCGGGGACTTCTACAAACATACAAACAACGGACACAAAACACAACCAGACCCGAAACAATTATTTGTGGATTGCATAAATAATTGCTCCGTGTGGGAATCAAGCCCACGACCTCCCGACGCAATGGTATCGACGTGGCGACCTAAACTACTGCGCCACAGAGGCAGTCAGCTGGAAGCTTGGCTAAACTGAGAAAATGAGTATTTTTAATTTACAACTACAAGTGCAAAAATGTTATGCTTATTGATATCGTCGTAAATCTCAGCTTGTTACAACCGATTGCAGATCACAATCCCCATTCCGTTTATACAAAGAGAATCCATGATGACAGACATATACACATCCTTTGCGTAGGTCCATCTCAGTATGATAGACCTATGCAATACGGATTATTTGCATACCTACTTATATACAAGCTCGAAAACTGAATGGCGGATTAAAATTGTTTGCACTTCAACAGAAATACTCAGTAACAAAAACATGTCAATGTCAATCATTTCATTATATTTCGCAAATAACAAACAATTTTCAGTATCATTAATAAAGTAAAAACGGTTTAAATGTTCGAGGTAAATGTTATTATTGGTTCGCTATTCTTATTACACGAACTCATTATCGATACACAGTATTTTCAATTTTGTCCATTCGGTTTCCACTATACATTTCGCTACCTGGAAATTTATATAAACGTTTAAACGACTAAAAGTTATTCGTTCCTAAAAAACATTACTTCTCCTGACATAGGTAATTGAGATAATTGCCTTAATTATTTCGTATTGAAGTAATTATACCAATCAAGTGATTGCTAATGAATTAATTAGGTAGTTAATTAAGTGATATCGAGTTTGTTACGGAGAAAATCGATAATTAATTTGCTGAAAACTGTTTACTTACGGTGCTCTGTTCCGAGAATTTTAGAAAATTAAATAGGTTTAATAAAGGACACAACGCCTTCGCGACATTGTTTTTGGTTTCTTGGTAAAATTACTTAAGAAACCGCGCCGAGCTAAAGTCTCATTAATTGCTCGACTGTAGTTCAAATTATAAGTTTCGCATAAATAGAGCTATGATTCATTCTTCTGCTAGTTTGCACTCTGCTTTATAACGTCAAGCAAAACCTCATTAGTCAAATAGTTTGTAAACTTCCAGAGAAATAAAAAAAGAACACAATATAAAAAAAAACATACGTCAAATTTGTCATTCTATCAAAATACATAGACAGAAAACGTACAAAAAAATCAACAAAATTAGAAAATATAAGAAAAATGCCTTATCAGTACGGGTGTTACCGGGACTTTAATATTGGGACTTTTGCGAAGTGTCCCGGGGGCTGTGACCCTCCAGCCTCTCGCTGCTGTCTCCCCTGCGTGCAAGGATGTTGTTGCTGCCCGACCGGCCCGTGCTGCAACTGCCACGGAAATTATTCATAACTTTTGTAATAAACAGTAAACCTATGTATTTTGTTAATAAATGTGCCTGAACGTATGATTATCTTTCTTTTCACTTCTTTAAGTACAATGCACTGCGTTTTAGGAATTCGAAGTTATACAATACTAATATATTTTCATAGACTACATACTGTAGGTCGCTTGATTACGAAACAAGTCTATTATGAATTCTCTGAAAGTCATTGCTTTACTTAATTGGACTAGGGCACGGTTAGACTATAACATAGAAGATAATCAAAGGTCACTGACACAAAGAAAGAATCAAAAAGACATATAGGTCTATACTGTTGTAAAACAGTGCATAACGTCTCCTTTTTATCGTAAAACCAACGAACTGTCAAGCGAAGGCGTGGGGAATAAGATTATTACTATTTACAGATATATTCCAATACCGCCTACAAGTTATTTCTTGCGATTCATAATATCACGAATAATAGTGAAACACAGGAATACGAGTATCGTGTGGGTGCGACACAGTGCCACCTACGAGATGTAGCTCAGCTGTATCTGATTTATTCCTCACTAGTTTTATTTGTGACTTCGTTCCCGTGAACTTTGAAACCCTGCGGCGCCTACTGACGTACTTTGGTCCTTGCTAGGGCCCACAGATTTTTTTTATCATGGACAAATTATTAATTTGTTCTGGAGAAGATCGCAGCTTTCGTGAGAGTTGCCGAAACGTATTAATATTTATTTTTTTGTAGGTCTTACGAGTTCGTTCTGAATTTTTTTCCATGGTTTATTTATCCACTACTAGGATAGGAACAATGCAAGATAAAAATTTGCTTCTAATATAAACAAAACGTGCAAGTAAGTCATCCAATGGTTACTTCGCTCAGCACTTCAAGCCTATATCTTACAAAAAGCATTTAAGATTAGCATGTTAAGTATCTATTTTTCTTTGTTAAGTAATCTTTTATAGGTAACCCACGCCTTCCGATGCAACGTCATAGTTGTAGCATTGCTTTCCTAGATACTATTTACGTGCGAGATAATCGTATTTCATTTCTCTTTGTAGCTAATTCTACTTTTTCTCTACTCTCCATATTTTACCCTTAAAAATAACGTATACAGAACAGGGCTAAGTTTGAACAAGGTTATATTCTCGAAACTTTTGCAATAGCACTGAATGTGGACTCTCAATTCGTATGAAGAGACCTCACTACGAAGTCAAAGTGGGCTTTGTTCCCCGTATAGACCAACTTACTGCCAAAGTTTGTACAATACATTGTTGAACTCGTAGCGTGCGTCTACGAAATGTAGTCTTTGTGTACTTACAAAGAGTATGTATGACGATATACTCATGAAAACAAACGCTACTCTTACTGACAAGTTTCACAGTGTAATTAATTTCCAAGCCTCGTACAAATTTAATTACAAATAGAAACGGTACAATTGTTTGTAGATGTTTGTAGACACAGGCACTGTTCAACAAACAAACAAATCTAGGTGGTTTTCATTCGCGTGTTGTTCGTTACTTCCAAGTTTATTGTCCTCGAGTCACACACTTTTATGATGTGAAAATAATTCCACCGGATTTATGCTCTATCAAATTCCTAGAACAGCTCAATCTAACTCTCACGAGCTCATTAATAAACGTCAAGCGTCCAACACAAAAATAAAATACGTAAAGATTCAAAGATTGATTACCGCGTGGAGGCAAATGTGGCGTTATTAAAAAGAAAGGCACAAAAATACACAGTGACATTGTATGGGGGCCACCGTTCGTGGAAACGGCCCCTTCACGCGCGTTCTGTGAATACGCTACCCGCATCTACATATAAAAAATACTCCGCTATATCCTGACCTACGACAATATTATTCGACAAATATAGAACAGCTTTAGTTATACTGGTCATTGTCTAGTCCAGATAATAGGGAACAATTGAGCATTCGCCGAAACGGGTCAAAGACCGCGCGGCCACGCAATTTGCTAGAGTAGTGTGAAACAATAAAGTGACATTGCAGTGTGTGATTCGATGAACAGAATAGCAGCCATTTTTCCTCGATTTTGATAGCACGTTATGGATTCGGTCACGCTTTCGCGGACGGGAATTCATGGGAATTTTGTGAACAATGTAGCGCAAATAGTATTATGGTGTGTTACGCTGAAAATACAGTGACTCTAGGAATTGTGTTATTAAATTAGTTTACTAAAAGATACCCTCCTAGCGTACTGTAGTAGTCGCTAAAACTGTGAGTCCGCTTGATATTTGGTCTATCGTAAACAAAAGACAAATTTAGACAAGCACGGTTAGAGAAGCTCACCATTAAAGAAAATAATGTTCATTAGTTTCAAAAGCATCACTTAAAGACCTTCATACAATTTTCTATTATATCCGTAAAGAGAAAAATTTGCTAATCTGCAAGGGGCTAGCGAAATTTACTTAGTCCTGTTTTATGAGAACTCTTTAAATAAAATAATTTAACACAACTATTATCGTTGTTAAACATTCATTTTAATTAAGTATCTAAATGCCACGATTAATTTCAAAGGTATACTGCTCATGCTGAAAATAGGTTTCATACTCGGTTGGAGCGAGGTGTCAGTAGCAGTAGTCCTCAGTTTGGAAATGTGTCTGCCTGCTTGCGGTTAGTTAAGCTTCAGTCTAACTAGGGAAATGCTAATGTCTTTTATACAAGCTGAATATACAGGCGTAAGGTAAAAATTGTGTTTGAGTGATTTTTTTTCTTTATTCTTTGGTCTTTGCCTACTCCCTTGGGAAAAAGGCATGATTTTATGTATTTAGAAACTTATTATAGGTAACAGTAGACCAAACAATGTCATCTGCAAAAGTATAGCTTAATGACAACACTCACATAAGCCCATTAACTGATTCCTCGAAAATTCATGTAGATATCTACAGTTTACATCATTTAATCTCCTTTATTTTTACGACTTTTGGAAACGCGCGCAATTTTATCATTTTACGGTTTCCGTGTATCAACATAAACGGCGTAATGGACGTTAAATACACGCGAAATCCATTAAAAGAGAAGTCCAGTGACGAAATTATATTATCGCGAGTACATCGGCCGGCACTTCCGGGCGCCATTATCTGATGGTCGACGTTCAACAAAATGACCGCACTTCCGGTCTCACCTTGCTGTTCTTTAAAGGAATCATAGCTTGTTAAAAACACTATAATTTATTGCACTGTACGTGGAATATTAAACACTTGGCTGCTTTCCATTATATTTGTTTACCGCCTTTTTCCTAATAAGTATTAGTTAGCAGTGAGTAGAATTTTAACAGATATTTTTGTATTTGTATTTTTGTATATTTGTATTATCTTTTCAAACGTATTGGCAACTAGCACTCATGCGTAAGTAGTAGAGTATACGCTTCATGTTCACAAAGACGCTTCCACAAGCAATAATCATAAGCTATACCTCTACTTTAACTTGCCCTTATTTGAGTACAGCTTAAGCGAAGTATCATCGTGAGATATTAACAAATCATAATGTAGCGGACAGAGGCGCTCACTGATCGGTAAACAGTTAAAGCAACCTTACCGCGGACATCCTCTAGGTGGGTGAAATTTTTACTGAGCAACTCCATGTTGCGAAGAGCATCTAAAAAGTCAGTCCCGGCTATTATCAATTAAGACAACAATTTCGAGACCACTAACTGTGCGATGAATTAAACTACTATATAGACAGATGGAGAGAAGCAATCATCACTGGTACAGTATTTCATTCCAATAATTCAGGGAAACTGTTTCAAAATGTAACGATCTAATAATGGACCACCGAGGCAGTTACTAAATTATAAGTAGGCACTGATTCCACGAATATGCCTAGATCGAAATGGCGCTTACTGGGAATCACACACCTGCGAATTTCTCACTAAACACTAACTCAATGTTAATTAATATTCCAGAAACTTACGCCTTGTTTATTATCAAAATATTAATTAAGTTCGCCTCCATTATTAAATGTAGTTACTTAGAAATTTTCTTGTAAAAGTTTATTTAGTTTAGTTTGTAGTCACCTTTACGTAAGTACACTTGAATTAAACAAAAGATGTTTTGATGTAGGCGTAACTTAGGCTCTGCTGTAAATAGGCAAAGTTAAAAGCAATTGTTTTAAATAGGCAAAGTTAAAAGCAATTGTTTTAACTGAATCTAAAGACTATACGAATGCTGTTTCGCGCTAAATAGGTAACTTTAGTTAACCCAGTTTAAAAAGTTATTTTATACAAAATACACTTAACCCTTCCTCAATAATTTCTCTATGTATTGTTGAAAACTGCCTGAAATTCCGTTATAAAGATTTTAGAAAGACAGACGGAAACGGCGTATTACCTACATAACTTTATAATTATTGTTGTGTTATGTAGTAACGTGATATATAGCGCTAGCGTTTCAAAAGAGCCTGATTAGATCAGTCCAAGTTACCTATTTCAATCTATAACTAATCAAATTGATGATGCATAATTTAGTAAACTTTCTAAATAATCTTTTCACGCTTGCTCTGTTTAAGTAGCTAAGTAAACCCTGCTTTAATGTAATTCCATAACTAACCAACGAGGAAGGTGTTCACGTTGACCTACTTTTGCCCCAGAGCGCCCATTAACCTGAATGGATTAGCTATCATCTCAATATTGAATAACGCTTCATCTATGCATTGTTCAATACATTCTAAAAATAGAAATAGCAGCTGCATTCTTATACAATACAATGTAAGGATACAAGTTTCCTGATACATCTGTAGTTTTGTTTCGATAGGTGGGAGTGTCTTGTTCAGTGAGTTTCTGTTATGGTCTTTGAATGGGCGAGATTTTTTGTCTAGTTTATTAAAGGCTTAGTAGTTTTGTCTCTTATCTAAATCTACTTAGAATATTATAATGAACAAGTCCTTTATTTTTAAACAATCGAAATCATCATCATCATGTATGACTTTTGTAGATGATGAAAGTGGCGTCAGGTAGAATTAGTGCACTTTCATTCGTGGCTCAAAAGACGTATGCAAGAGTGGAAACCGCTTCCACATTAATGGCAGATAAGCTGATAGCTGATGCCAAAAGACTTGTTAACTATTGTAATATTCTCTTTACAAATATATTCTGAGGCTTTTAACCAGAACCTGAAGGACATTCTAGCAGGCAAAAAACCAATCCCTATGATGTCCTGTATACCTAATCCCACCCTTCTAATCCTTCCTATTAATCCTACCTTGCCCGGTCTACCTTATAATAGAAAATATGTACAAGAAGACGAAAAAAGAAATCAAAGTACTTTCAACATCACAATTTATTATCAAAACGTGCAAAGTTATCACGACAGTTCAAGGGCAGGGTTCTGGCTTGTACCTCCAGCTGTACGTGCCGAAGGGTTTCCCGCAAGGGCCACAGCAGATGCCACCACAGGGCCCGCAGAATGGAGCAGGGTACGCCAGTCCCGCCGTCTGACAGTTGCAAGGAGTCCCACAGACGCATGGACCGCCACCACAATACCCTGGACAAGGACCACAGCAACCACCGCAACACATCTCCAAAATTTATAATTTGCTGTAAATTTTTAAATAATATTTTATTTTTGCTGTTTTTTGGATTTTATTTTTTGTCGGTAAAAAAGTGCGTGTATCAGAACTTGACAGTTGTTTGTATTGTTTTTTTTCTGCTAATCAGGAGTGAAATAATTCTCTTACTCTTAACAGCCAGGGTGAGAAAGTTTTGTGCTATGTGAAATTAAATTGGTACTTGTACTTTGAAAAGCTTATACAAAAAATCTGAATTAAATGTATTTCGCATTATTCTTCAGATATTGTGAAATGTTTTTTAGCATAATAATATAACAGTTTTAGAAAACCTACAAATTATCGGAAACAAAGAAAAATAATAATTGTTTGTGTTGTCTGTGTACTTGTCTATTTCTATCAAACTTAAAAAATGACACGATATTTTTAATGAGTTTTGTGTACAATTTTTTATGCTATATTTTGTAATGTAGCATTACATGCAAAATATATACATTTTTACAGTTCTTTTGTATAAAATTGGTGTGATTTTACATAAACATTTAGAGGTATGTTTATTCGGCACTACTTTGTTACATGCCTGGGTCCTAGAAGCCCTTTAGCTGGCTTCTACTTCGGGCCATTTGGCAGCTGTGGCAGGCTTGATTGGAGCAAGATAAGTAGACTGTTCGTCATAGACCGTGACTATCTTCGCCGGGAGCCAAGAATGGCGGCAGTGACGGCTACTACGATGGCGATACCTGCGACCTACGCCAGCCGAATTGCGGATAGACTGCTGAAAGCAATCCGTTGCAGACTTGAGAGTTAACCACTGGATAAATAAAAATGTTGTGTCACAAAGTGTACGTTTTATTTCTGTTCATAAGTAGATAGGTAGGAGCAATGCTCATGGTCCGAAAATGATTATATACTTATGTCTATAGCATATCATTGCCATAAATCAAAGTTAGCACTAACCAAGGTGTAGTTATCACACTGTTAAGCTTAGGCGGTATTTATAAGCCTTTTGCGAAGTACTAATAGTATAAAAGTAACAAAATTTACAAAGTTTGCATACAAAGTTGTTAAATAAAACTTATCAAAATACAAACAGCCTCTGAAAAATATAAACTTATAAAGCTTGTCCAGTTGCTGCCACACGCTTTTTTTCAGTTGAAAATACCGCAAAACCTAAACAAAAGGTCCCACGTTGATTTTTTTAGACGCACAGCATTCCAATTATCGATTTTTCTCGCAGATATTTTATTACAAAAGCACACACCACACAGTACAGTACGTTCAGTCAAAGGGAAACATTGAAAAGGATTTTCGCACAAAGGGCCAGACCGACGCCACCGCTGCGCTGTGCAAACAATAGGATAGATTCTAACAACTAGCTACCTCAGAGAGCAACGAAGCAAATAAATTGAAATCACAACTCGTATTCTAACATGAATAGAGACTGAGTTCAACGGATTGTATTAACTTTTAATAGGACTCATAGATTTGGACCCGCGGCTACGTTTAATAGCGAGGCGATACTGATTTGTTTTCTTTTCATTGTGAAACGTTGTTGTTAAATTTATATCGTAGTTAAATGAATAAATCAATTTATTTTCACATTTTTATTAAAATTGGTCTATCCTGTTTAATAGAACGTTGTGAAAGTAGTTTGTAAAGAATTAATGGTCTACCACTGGCAATCATTTGTCTACAGTTTACAATCGAAATTCAATATTATTTGAGTGTCTCTCTTCTGTCATTTTCTCAGATCATTTTTATATTATCTGGCAAAGAAAACTTCAAAAAAATCTCAATATATTTTTTATTAAAAATTTTGGTAAGTTAATTATAATTACTCTCAATTCATTAATTTAATTGCTTTTTCTGTAACAAATTATAGCGGCGGTGTAAAATAGTCTTAATGATTTGCCACTTTACCGCAAAATTACGATCATAACAAGCTTTCATTATAGGCCCTATTTTACGATTATAACACGTACGTTATAACATCGTAAGGAAACGTTGCACGTCTTAACAATTGTTTTTCACATTTCTTGAGGGCATGCTAAGTCCCCAACCCGCACTTGGCCAGCGTGGTGGACTCAAGGCCTTAAGTAACCTTTCCTCGTTCGGGGAGACCTTTTGGCCTTACAGTCAGACTACCAATAAAATGGACCACTATAAAATTATTTTATAAAAGTAGTTTTGGTTGTCAATTTATCTATATAAGTATGTATATCAGTTATTTGGTTACCACAGTACAAGCTCTGCTTAGTTTGGAATCCAATGACTGTGTGTGAATTGTCCAATGATATTTATTTATTTAACCCGTAAATCCCTTTCACAGATAAAGTATCACGATGACGGTCCGTAACTGCTGCCTAGGCTGCCAAGGTCCCATGGCCGGGCCCTGTGGGCCCAATGCCAGTAGGTGTGACTGCGATGCGGGGCCCAGCTGCGTGCACGCGGTTGGTGTCTGCTGCGCCCCGTGCAATGGCGTCATTGGCGTTTTACATGGGTAAGAAGTTCTTGATTTGTCATGGTTATCGTCACAAATTATCCGCCGCGTTGGTCGGTTCCGACCTTTTTCTTCTACGGTGGTTGGATATAGGCTGCTGATGATGAAGCTAAACTGCCAGATATAAGAAACTTTGTACCTAAGTAGGTAGGTATATTAGTGATGCTGATGTGAAGATTTTAAAATTTTTGTGTTGTTTGTTTTGCGTTATTTAAAACTTTTAGACACTGAAACTCATCTGTTAAAATCTGAAATTAGTGTTTGTTTTTAAAGTTTTAAAGCCTTCAATGTTTTTCCCTGGAAGTTTGAAGAGGAAGTTGAACTTTTATTAGAAAAAAATATTTGGCATGAGTTAGTACAAGTTTGTTCGGTTGAGAAGTTGGCATACTAACCTGCTGACTACTGCTTATTAATGCCGACTTGTTATTTAGCTTGATGTTAGGTAAATCCCCTTGTTAGGTTTAAATATAGCACAGTCTTATGCGTTGCTAGACGGATCTGTAAGGCGCTTAACACTGATTTCTCAGTATACAGTTACTGAACTAGTCGCCGACTAAAAGGCAAAGAATCTTTATTATAGAGATGTCTAAGATATTAAGTTGTGTACAGACATATGAATAGCTCTTAAAGTGCCGTTCGCACATTTGTGGATCAAGGGTTTTGCTATTTTGTTAGGGCATAGGACCTTTTACCCTAATTAAATAAAATGAATACTAAGGGCACTTTCTAGTACTGCTAGAAAATAATATATTTGTATTATTTTTTCCAGAATTTTTTGTATATTCATTGGTTGTATTGTTGGCATAACAAAAACGTTATTAACAAGAAATGAGCACTACAGCTATACATTAAGTTTGACCACGCAGTATAAGCTAGTATGAGTATTCAGTGTCGTTGAACTAATTGTATGTATTCTTTTGCTCCTAATCCTGAAATGTGTAGAAGATAATGGCTTTACAATGTCCTAAGGTTTAACTTTCCTTCCAGAGCTCGTGGCGGTGTAGCCGGTTCTTACTATAGCTGCGGGCACGGGTGTATCGGCGGCTGCACCAGCGGCCTGTGCGCGTCGTGCTGCGGCCCCGCATGCGGGTGAACCTGACTTGTGTATGTTTACTTGTGCGGAATAAACGTATTGTGATTATTCTGGCTTTTCATTTGTGGTTATTGTGGGTTCAACTGTCACACTTTATCCAGGTGGTGTAAAGCTCTATTCATGGTAAACATTTGTTTAGCAACAGTTGTTCAACGTTGTTGATGAAGAATGTTGCTGGGAACTGATTACACATGCTATAATAATCAACTCTGCAACACAGTGTTGCCAGCAACATGTTGAAAGCCCTTCATAGCAAAATGTACAACAAGCAAAATGAGCACGGCACTTAAAATGTACAAATCGCATAATGTGCAAATAGCAAAAAGAGCAAATCGCATAATGTACAATACGCATAATGTGCAATACTTAAAATGAACACTATACGCAAAACGAGCAAAAAGCAAAATGTACATAGTCGCCTTCGTTCACACTAACCACTTACTGCCGTTTCTTAGTTTGGGGTTTGTTGGATTCATATAGCATTGTAATAAAACAACTTCACATTCAATATAAGTTTATTTATATATTAATAAAGGGAACTTAATGAGGCGTGGTATGAAATCCTTGAATCATCACCAAATAACAAAGCAATGAGGACTTGCGCAACAACTAATTCTGTTGAAATTATATTATTTATTTAAACTTAAAAGAAAACAAACTAAAATGCAAGTCTCGTATATATCATCTGTAGAAGAAATTGTTTAACGGAAATACTTTTAATATACAAACTGTTTAGTATTTTTTTATACTTTTTATCAAAGACTTTCTTTGTATAGCTGCATTATAATGATGGTAACAACCAGAAAGATTACCGTCCGGAAATACTGTTTGGAAGGCATTGATTTGCGCAACCTCATAGTCACATTTAAAATTTGTTTTAGGATACTAACGATCAAAGAAAAAAATCTCCACGAGTCGGTCTTGTAAACATGCCCTAACAGTATTATGTACATTTTGCTTTTTGCTCGTTTTGCGTATAGTGTTCATTTTAAGTATTGCACATTATGCGTATTGTACATTATGCGATTTGCTCTTTTTGCCATTTGCACATTATGCGATTTGTACATTTTAAGTGCCGTGCTCATTTTGCTTGTTGTACATTTTGCTATGAAGGGATTTTGCTTGTTGTACATTTTGCTATGAAGGGGTTGAAAGCAACCTCCGCAACACGTCAACTTTGTTGCTAAACAAATGTTTAATTGTCCATAGTTAAACGGAAACGATCCAACCCACACAGACGTAGTTTCGAGATATTTAACTTTAAAGTTCAGATCGTATTCCGTCATTGATTCTCCACTTTAACTTTGGGGACTAACTCAGGACTATAACTTCATGGTGGGTTTGAATTTTACTTGGATTGTTTTCTTGATATTAAAATTTTAACTTCAAGGAGTGTTTTAATAGTGTGGGTTGGATCCTTTCCGTTTAACTATGGCCAATTGGTCCTGGCCTTGGTTTAGTAGATAAAGGACTTATTCGCAAAATGACTTGCAGTCGTTTTTGGGCCTATTCGTGAGATACCCTATTCGTAAAACACCCTTTTCGTGAAATACCATGTTCGTAAAATACTCTATTCGTAAAATACCCTATTCGTGAAATATCCTATTCGTGAAATACCCTATTCGTGAAATACCCTATTCGTAAAATTCCCTATTCCCGAACATGAAACATAATTTCAGGATGTAGGCATAATCCATAGTCTAAGTATGTATAAAGAGTAAATATTTAAAGAAATGGAATACATAATCATATTTATTATTTATTAAAAAGGTCAAAAATATCAAAATATGAATGATAATCAAAAACCTACTGCTTTTCCTCTATTTTAACAATAATTAAATAAAATCACAATAATTATTTTTATTACTAATAATTGATGTTAGGTAGGTATATAAATTTTGTTTCTACGGGGCTATTACACTATAATATACTTATTACTATTATGCGTACTATTTGAATGGTTATTTATTTTAAGAATAACATAATTTAAAAAAATTAAAAATAGGCAACTGGTAAAAAGAGGTCATTTCGCGAATAGGTCTTTTTAAGCCCTTCATAGCAAAATGTACAACAAGCAAAATGAGCACGGCACTTAAAATGTACAAATCGCATAATGTGCAAATAGCAAAAAGAGCAAATCGCATAATGTACAATACGCATAATGTGCAATACTTAAAATGAACACTATACGCAAAACGAGCAAAAAGCAAAATGTACATAGTCGCCTTCGTTCACACTAACCACTTACTGCCGTTTCTTAGTTTGGGGTTTGTTGGATTCATATAGCATTGTAATAAAACAACTTCACATTCAATATAAGTTTATTTATATATTAATAAAGGGAACTTAATGAGGCGTGGTATGAAATCCTTGAATCATCACCAAATAACAAAGCAATGAGGACTTACACAACAACTAATTCTGTTGAAATTATATTATTTATTTAAACTTAAAAGAAAACAAACTAAAATGCAAGTCTTGTATATATCATCTGTAGAAGAAATTGTTTAACGGAAATACTTTTAATATGCAAACTGTTTAGTATTTTTTTATACTTTTTATCAAAGACGATGTCTGCTTTTCTCCTATTTTTCATTGCCGGCTCAAATATGCTTTTTTTAATTTTATTATCACTGAACACACCGATTTTAGGATACTAACGATCAAATAAAAAAATCTCCACGAGTCGGTCTTGTAAACATGCCCTAACAGTATTATGTACATTTTGCTTTTTGCTCGTTTTGCGTATAGTGTTCATTTTAAGTATTGCACATTATGCGTATTGTACATTATGCGATTTGCTCTTTTTGCCATTTGCACATTATGCGATTTGTACATTTTAAGTGCCGTGCTCATTTTGCTTGTTGTACATTTTGCTATGAAGGGTTTTTAAGAATAGGTCATTTTGCGAATTAGTCTTTATAAGAATAAGCCATTTTGCGAATAGGTCTTTTTAAGAATAGGTCATTTTGCGAATTAGCCTTTATAAGAATATGTCTGCTACCAACCAAACCACCAGTCAACCAGTTTGACCACAGGGTAGTTTTTTTTTTTTTTTTTTTTTCGAGCGGTAAGTTTCGGACATTCATTATATTCAAATTGTCATTTCGGACATGGTCACTCCATATAAACGGTCACTTCGTACATATATATTGTCACTTCAGATTTCGGACAAACGGTCACAAACGGTTATTATAGGAAAGTGTACATTTCAGAATGTTCGGCGTGTACCGGCAGTCTCATAAGCTTCACCTCAGCGGGCAAACATTAGGTCTAGACAGTTTGGTAGGTATTCATGTATGTGAAAAGCAAGACTGAAAACTGCAATAACCAGAAATAAAAGAAAATGTTTATATAAACATTAATTTATTTATTCTTACACATATTTTACGCCACTGTATAATATTCGAACACTGTCACGGAGCACGTAACCTATATCCGGCACAAAGTCGACGGCTCTCGTATCCAGACGTTTCTGCGGCTTCCAAGGACTTGGGACTTCTATGACATTTTCCTGTCCCTTCACCGAAGAAGACCGCTTAGCCGGAGATTTGTACGAGGTCGCTAACAAGGCCCGCAGCATGGCTTGCAGAAGGTGGGGCAGGGGGAGCAGCGGGATGCAGGGGGGATGCACAGGGGACCGCAGGGTCCGCACGGCCCACAGCAAGGCATGCAGCACGGAGGCGGGCAGCACGGCGGCGGACACGGCGGACACGGTGGACACGATGGCGGCGGACACGGCTTGGGGCACGGTGGAGGGCACGGCGGCGGGCACGGCGGGCATGCCGGCGGCGGCGGGCAGCAAGGTATGCAGCATGGTGGAGGTCCGCAGCAAGGTGGTCCACAAGGTGGGCCACAGCAAGGCGGCCCGCAGCACGGTGGGCAGCACGGAGGAGGCCCGCAGCAAGGTCCGCAGCATGGAGGTCCACAGCAAGCCATCACTTCCAAGTTAATATCCGACAGATATTCGCAACCACGTACAAAATATACTACTGTATAAAATTAATTTTTACTTGAGGATTTTTCTCGGATTTTTTATAATTTTTTTAGTACTTTTTTATATTTTTTATAATAAAAATGATGTGTATCGTAAAAAATGTGTATAAAAATGATCTGTTGTTTGCACCTGTCAAAGAAGAAAACTTCTATGGATTTCAATTTGGAATATTTGTAGTTGCCAGCAATTTAAATACTTACTTTTAAAAGTTTTAGGTCATGATCTACCTACAATAGGCTAAAACAACCTAAGTGAAAAAGAATTCTATTAAAATTTATATTTAAGTAGAAAATAACTAGCAGGCATAATTCGAAAGGTAAAGAGGATGGCCATGACACCGGCACGGCAAAACAAGACTTACGCGAAAACGATTTACCTGAAGGTCTATGCAGTTTCTGTGAATTCTATAATGTTATGCTTCAATGCTACTGCTAGTCGAAGTAAATGTTGATTTTATCTATTCAACATTAGAATTCATTGGAATTGTTAAGTCGTTTATTTGAAATTGTACTTTACATAACAAAAAGCACTATTTTATACCTAGTAGCTACTAGTACCTATCTAATATCTACCAAGCATGCATTTCTTGTGATGCAGACACAAATCAACCCCTATATAATTATTGTCTTGCGGTTGATGTCTCATTAATCTGTTTGCACTAACACAACAGTAGTTCTTCTTTTACCTATTAATCTTTATATATATAATTCTTCTGTAAGTGTGTATGTCACTGAACTTCTCTTAAACGACTGGACCGATTTTGATGAAATGTTTTGTGTGTGTTCAAGGGGATCTGAAAATGGTTTAGATTATTAAAAAAAGATTAAAATTTTCAAATTAAAGACGTGTAGACAGGACAACGTCTGTCGGGTCCGCTAGTGTCATATAATATTACACAGCGTGTTAGATAAAGTGTTGTACAAACGATCGTAGAACGGTGAGGTAACGCGCAATCGAACCCGCGGCCAATTGCCACGATTACCCGCATCCGGCGCGCTTACACAGAAACGTTGCCGACACAAGGTGCGCGCACGCACCCGAAAAACAGGGGCTCACAACCTTTTGATTTTTTTATCAATGATTTTGTACCTTTAAATCACAAAATGCGGTAGTGAATTTAGGTAGATAAAATTACAATACCAAAAAAACTTAGTTTAATTATGTGTTGAATACTGCGAAAATTTTGATGACTTGATTAGCTGATGACACATTGACTAAGATGTTGGTTGTATGGCGATTTTGACACACTTCATAACTAAAATTTCTCTAAATATTTTTCATTAACGATAGCATGCTCCTATACTTAAGAATTGAAGAGAAATCATACACTACCTACTTGGTACCAAATTTTATTCAAAAATCTTTACGTCTTCAAGAATTTATAACGGTATTATTAACAATCGTACAACATATATGAGACACAAAAACCAATAAGGCCTAACTAAAAATAAATTTCACCTTTACCGAAAGTTGTCAACCCCTGTCATACGTCACATCCGGCGGTGGCTTCCCACGACAAGTAGGAAGCGTGTCCCAAATGTTCTACGAACATGTTACTTTTACCTACAGCTACTGAGGTCTGAGTGACTGAGGGTGCGCACTCACGCATTATACGAATAAGTTCGAGAGAGGAAACGTCATGCCTCTTATAGATAACGCTCCCCTAATATAAGGTTTTATTGGAAATGTCTACTTATTTCTTTTTGGGACAGGAAGTACGGATTTGGAAATATATATAATGTTACGAGTTCAATGAGCGTGATAATGTAAAATGAATATACTGTCGTAACGATTGGAGCCTTTCAAATTAAGCAAATGTTAGACTATATAATTATAATCAGGTAAAATATACTTAAACTAAGAATAAACAGTACAATTCACAAACGTAAGTTGACGTAATGAATTAAAAAAAAACAAAAGTAGCCGCCATTTTTTCTTTTTCTTCCTTTTCTTTTTCGGCAGCTTCACTTGATGTTGCCTGGTTGCCAACAATAATAATTGCTTTTGCTGTTATAATTTTGACTTGTTCATGAAATACTTTTTTTGGTAAAGTATGTAGGTACCTATTTTTCAACAATAGGGTATTTGACCATTACTCAAATGAGTGATTTAATAGTTGTGATGCTTCAAAAGTACAGTAGATGTACAATAACAATATTATCTAAGTGATCCCTGCTTCAAACAAGTAACGGTAACGAAGGTTTCTCAGTAAGTTACCGGTACATCGCATTACGTCATGCAACTGTCACATGCGCTCCCTACATCACTTGCACAGCTTTATTTACGAGTACAATTGTGTAGAGCTTGTGATATGTTTTGACTTCGGTACTTTTTAAAAAGTGTATTCACTTAGGAGTTATAGTTAAATAAAGGTTTTTTACGTGAAATGTAAACGGTAATGTCCGTCTTTTTTTTCTTGTATGTTGGAATTCGCATTACATAATTAAATGATTTTATAGTAGTCTCCTAGCTTGATCGGGATATATGAGCGGGTTTTGCTATTTTGGTTACATTTATTTTTACTAGAACATTTATATTGATTGACAATCTATATTTTAATACTTTACAGGTGATAGGTACTTCCTTGTGATGTTTCATTACATGGTCAACTAACTATAAGTTAAAAAAATATCTCCACCCAATGCGTAGTGGCGTGTCGACCACTTTAACCACTACGCTTCAGGGGTTGTAATTATGACTTCTTATTGCTAGTCGTCACAATTTGTAATCTGAACTTCCAATCATCCTAATTACAATTAGAACTAAACTATTTATTTCATGTGACCAAGATACAAGTTAACCTTGATACGTCACAGATTTTTGGAGAAGATTTGACGTTGAATCATGCGTGGTACAATCCAAAGAATAACCGAACTAAAAATACTAACTACATGCGTAGGGTGTTTCCAAGAAGACAACTTTAAAACTGTGATTGATGAGTGACGTGCCCGCCCCCTATTTCGTACAGTTCCATGAAACAGGGGGCGGAACGCGTAGCGAAATGTATGTGTAACTAGCTGACCCGCGCAACTTCGCTTGCGTCACCTAAGAGAATGAGTCAAATTTTTCCCCGTTTTTGTAACATTTTTCGTTGCTACTCCGCTCCTAATGACCGTAGCGTGATGTTATATAGCCTATAGCCTTCCTCGATAGATGGGCTATCTAACACTGAAAGATTTTTTTAAATCGGATCAGTAGTTCCTGAGATTAGCGCGTTCAAACAAACAAACAAACAAACAAACAAACAAACAATCAAACAATCAAACAAACAAACTCTTCAGCTTTATAATATTAGTATAGATTAGTATAGATTAAACAACAATTGTTCAGAGAATTAGACGTACGATCTATTTATATTAGAGTTTTGAAATAAACTCAACATTGTTGGTTCTTCACAGAAACATCCGAGCGGAATGTGGCCATGTTGCCAGAATCAAAACAATTACAGATTAAGCTTGTTACACACACTACACACATATTCGGTTCGACATTAGGGTGTCTTACTACGATTGGTGGATAACGCATCTTCAGCAACGTAGCACAGCATATATTATCTCTGGTGGAACGCACCCGCGATCGGTCGAGTCAAGCAGTACATAATTATGTGAGGATGATCGTTTTGGAAAAATGTCGCTCGACATCACCGCGTCTGAATGTTTAAACCGAATTAACTACCCGGTCGGCACAAACCGAACAAATGCAGTAATTGTTTAGTCAGTTTTGTTGTTCGATAAATATTGCCGAATACCCTGGAACATGTGTGTAGCAAGCCTTACATAGAAATAACAATTCCAATAACTCTATCGGTTGAAAAATAACATAATTAACATTCCAGTTTTATTCTTCCCTGTATTCATAGCGAAGGCAAAAACCCCTGTAAACACACTGTTATGCGAAGTAACAAAAAGAGATCATGTGCGAAAGGAACTCGCGCATTTAGAATTCCGTACAATAAAATTATCTTTCATAAAAAACTACAAAAGAATATGCCAATAATATGGCACCTAAATATTTAATTTTATTCTGTTTGGTTGTTATAGGGGCTACAGAAATACATTTTAGCTGTGAAAATGTTATCCATCAAGTTATTACGGTTCATTGCCTACAACCTGGCCGACAGATGGACGGACAAAACAATGTTCCGTTTAGTTACGGAACCCTAAAAACAAACAAATTGTACACGTAACTAGTTTCTAGTTAAGTAATTTTTACATAGAATTAAAATAATTTATAACAAGTGGGGTGTTTATCCAACCAAACGTGTAATTTGTGAGGCAGCCGAGTGAACGGGTGCCGGGCCGATTGTTTCGGAGAAAAGGCCGGTACAAACGGACATAATTAATTGCTTTCGCACTTGGACAGTTCGGTATTGACTGTTATTGGAAATGCTGTTAGCTATGACGAGAATGTACGAATAGACTGTAATTGGCTGTTTGGTGATATTGATTCAGAAAATTGTTGGGATTGTATTCATTTATCTGATACTGGTTCTAGCCCGCGATTCCCTCCACGTGGACTATAATTATATTATTGGCTTATTATCCGGATAGTTCCCGTTTTCTTAGATTTCTGGGATAAATATCCTGTGTCCTTGCTCGGGTCTCAAATTAGACTTATATGTATAATCCAAATGGGTTTGGCTCAGGCTTAAAGACGAGACAGACAGATTGAGTTACTTTTGCATTTGTAATATTAGTTAGGAATTACGAAAGGAAAAGGTGGTCATTTCAATAAATTACACTAGCTGTAATCGCTAACTAACAGTCAGTTAATTATAGTTAAATTCCGTATCATAAGTATTAGACAAAAAAAATTGCAGCGCCTAAAGTTAAGAAGTTATGTAAAACACCTAGTTTTGTTGTTTTCACCTGTCACCATTTTCGCAACCCATATGAATTGTAACTTTACGAGTCGGATAGTCAGAATTCGCAATATGTCAATCTACATAGTTCTAAATGTCGAATATTCGTACAAGCTGCTAGAGGCGTAGCGTCCGTGACTGAAATATTCAAGGCGCGGTTTCGAAATAAATGTCATAGCATTTCAACAAGACTATTCCGTATGTGTGATGGATTTTGTTTGTTTATCCTTGTTTTACGTCAGAACTGATAACTCGATTTGGATAATTTTAAACTTCCATCCCCTATTTTATCCCCTTGGGGGTAGAATTGATCTAAATCTTTTTTGGATGCCTACGTCATAACTTTTTCCTGCGTGCCAAACGGTCCGATCCGTCCAGTGCTTTGGGCTGTGCGTTGTTAGATTACTATGTCAGTCAGTCACCTTTGAGTTATATAACTTTAGATACACTCATATTACCACCAACATAATGTTGGTCATTTGATTTGCTCTCTAGAACTAAGCGAGGTTCTTTCTACTCTTTCTACACGCTCGGCTCTGTCCATCCTACTATTCGTTGGTGAAAATACAAGTATGCAGTTTGGACTTGCGAGTTTAATGGAGTCATTAATGTGTCCGTTCCGCTCGTGGTCGAAAGCGGGCTTAATGACGAAAACAGCGAGCGAGCTCATATCCTTGACGTTAATTGCTATTAAATAAGCTCCCTGTGTTGTCACCGAGATTTAAACAGCTCCATTATAAACCTATCTCATGAAATATTGGATGAAATTTCACAAAGCTTAATTAATTTATCGATCGAGCTGTATTCACTTTACAATTTGACGCAAATATAGCTAGTTTTGGACGTTCTAGCCGTCAGGTTCTTAACATGGTAATGATAGTCATCTCAGTTGTCAGACACCGCTGGGATCTTCTTTTTATGTACCCTTTAAGCACGCTCAGCTCAATACTAGTAAATACAGAATTTAGAACATCACCGACCCGAAGGCTTATGCAGCTTAGCCTCTTTGATACAGCTAGATATTTTCGGAAATCGTAGAATCATTCATAATTCCTAATATAAATAAACTGTGCGTGATAAGGCTCGCAACTAAGTTGTGGAACTATAGCTTCGAACGTCTCACTTCTTGTAATAGTTCCAACACACTGACAGTATATTGGACAAGGACTTTTTAAATGAATTAATGGCCACATAGTTATGCTTTCCATACCAGTGGTTCTATTTTTGCGACATATCATCGGCTATCACGCCAATGTAATATGGAGTTTGCAAAGTAAGGTAATAACGTTAATTGGATAGTAAACCACAGCGACTGGTACAATTCTACGCTACTTTCATACAACTCAATAAGTTGTCGTATAACACGCAATGAATATGGATTTCAGTGAAATGGTACAAACAAGCCTCCGGCGGCCTATCCGCGGGCTACGGGCTGAAGCGACTATTTTAAAGCCTCGAAATAACTGCGCTATATCAAGCACTGTAATATCCTGTCATCAAAACTGTAGTTGCCACAGTTTTTGAAATACCCGCAGGTTATAGCAGACTAATTTCAATTTACAGTCTCGGGTTGAAAAAATGTCTTGAAAGAAGCATGTCCTGAAAGATTTATATTTGCAGGCTCTTTTCATGTACAGCTGTTCAGTACTTCCCATTTGCGAGAGCTGGATTATTTATTAAGTTACAATATTTGTGAAAAGGGTTCAAAGCTATTCCATGATACATTCATCTACATTCTAAAATTTCTCGTTCTCATACTCGTTGTTATAAAGTAACGTTATTAGTAGCGCAATACTCTATAGTCGGTACTGACAAAAATCGAGAGTTTAAAACATTTAAAATTTACTGCCAACTTAGTTTCCATGGAGCCCACTAGAGGCGCTGATCAGATTTTCATGTAAAATTTCTCAATAGCTTGCCAGTTGTCGGTAGTTGATAGTGGTAGAGAATCGAGCTACAGATAATAAATATCTTTGTTTTAAAGATGTTTACGTGACCTAGGTCAAGCAACCCTATGTAAAGAATAACCAGGAAATTCACAGTGATACAATGCTTTGTTAAACATATTTGGTCATCACGTTTCTCGATAAATTTCGCGGTTAGTACTTAAGAAACCAATGATAAAACAGTAGCCGGTAAAATGACTCACTTTACAACGCAGTAGTTTTACTAAAGACTACCCACTTACTAATATGTTTCTAAGAATTGAATTTTCTTTTTTTGGTCATGGAGAAATCAGTTTTAGTACTTAGTAGTAAATATTCCTGCCTCCGTGGCGCAGCGGATTATTCGCCACGCCAATACCATTGCTTTGGAAGGTTTCCCACACCATTATTATTATTTGTGCGATCCACAAGTAGTTGTTTCGGGTCTGGTCTTTGTTTGTATGTTTGTAAAAGTAACCGCGACAAAAGAGCAATTCTTAATGCGGGTGTTGTGTTTTGAAGAAAGAAGAGAATAAGAAAGAAATTAAACCACCAACCCTTACTGTTGCACTTCTGCTAGGCAAAAGCAAATTAAATTTAATGTAGAGATAAAAATACCATAATTGTTTATATTTTATGAATCTAGATAACTATTTTTATAAATATTTGCAATATAGAAACTCAATATCTTTGTGCAGTTTCTTAGAAAACTACAATAACATTAATTAAGCAAGCATTCTTCTTATTCATAATAAATAATTAACTACGCACACTATTCAAGAATAACCACAGTAATTAATTTTCTATCTATTGTAGGTAAAGCCAGCTTCAGCTGAACAAATCAATATTTTCAAATACAAAACCCAACAAATTTGCTGCGAAGTTTTGATACACTTTTAAAGACCTAGTTATTTTACTTAGGAATACATTTTTTTTGTTTTGACTCGGGAATCAAACCCAAGAACACAGCAGTTGGATACACTTAATCAGAGGCAATCAATAATATGTTGACTTTCGAATATAGGGTTTCAAAAAAATCTATATTTTTAACGACAGTTTTGTACCTTATTTCAGGTTACATTTTTCTTAACGCTTCCAAGACCTTTGTTCTTTAAGGGATCAATCATTTAACTACAGAATTATAATAAAGTGAAGGCAACCTTAATTCTCTCAGAAACATACTTTTGTGCTCTAGATCACTCCAGCATCATCAGTTATTTTAATAAAGCGATCCCTTTGTAACAATTCCTCTTGGAGCCGTCGGAAGCCGTGTGACGTGGAACCGACGTCACGATCACCGAAATAACCACAACGGTAGCACGTACGCACTTCGGACATACCGAAGCACCGTCATCGGTAAGGATGTGTATATTCAAACAAGCAATTTACAGGATTTTACGACACCAAGACATAATATTTTACTTTACAAATACAAACAAAGTAAAATCTACAGTACTGCCTAGTGGTACAGCCGTGAGACACATCCTCAACCATTTTATATCGTTTTGTACTATGTATCTTTCTTGTGTGTATCTGTGCTGGTTTAACTAAATAAACTTCCTTTTTTCATTCTTTCTTTCTTTTCTTTCTTAGATTTTACATACTGCTCTCTTTCTGCTAGACTAGAGTCTCTTCCTGGAACGAGGGGGAGGCTAGGTCTTGTGTTTACTAGGTTGGCCAAGCGCGCGTTGGGTAGATAAAATCTATCGAAGAAGGTAAAAAAGTTTCTTGGTTTTATTGTAAAGTGCCAGGCAATATGATAACTAAGGGTATTTTCGCAAAGATTTTCCGTGGATCAGTCATCAATTCGGTCACTAAATCATCTGGAACTTCCAGTTCGTTTCACTGCAATTATATGTATTTCTATGAACTCTCTGATACTCTCTTATTTTTGTATCGCGGTTAGATGCCAACTGGATCAAAAACAAAACTTTCCTAACAGACAATTCTACTTTTGCTTTGCTAGAATCAGACTGTGGATAAATTTAATTTAATGTGGGTTTTAGCTACAATTATGCAGCCTTTCTTCCTGTCTGTCAATCCACATCAATTGCAGCAGTTTCATTGGTCACAGAGATATAAGGATTCAGACTTCATCTCTATTAAAACGGATCATATAACACTTTGTTAGCAGATTTCATAGCATCGTGTTTTGACTTAAATAATTAATTGGCAGAAGCATATATTTGCATATGTGAATGAAGAATAAGAAGCTTTGTAGAGAGCATAGCATATGTGGTCTCTGCCAACCCACACGGGAAGAAAGCATAATTTTATGTACGCAATCGTTATTTTACAAGTAACTAAGGACAGTTAAACAAAAACAATTCTCGTAAAAAGCTAACAAACATCCAAAAGTCCCGACGTAATGGAAGAAATCGGGACATCCCACGTGAACCCGAACAGCTGGCAACCACACATCATGATTCAGTGCACGTTCAAAAAACTTACGCAAAACACTTACACACGAGCTAATTGCGTCGTCGCCGGCGCCACGACGCTAAATAAAACAGTTAATTACATTTCCAAGAAACTCTATTTGTGTTTACGTTTCAGAAACAAACATCTCGTATTTGTGGCTGCTGTAACCTTGAAAACTCTCGATTGGATGCCAGAAACGACGGTCAATTGATTCTCAATTGATTCTATTTTGTAGTTCAATCGGGTGGTCCGACTATGAAATGTAATATGCTTGTATCGTAAGCATGAATGATATCCATAATTGTTATAACAATTAATCAATTGTCGACAAAGGGCATCGATTTATGGGAGAATAGGTGAAGTGACGTCGATTGATGGTTTTCATTACAGCTATCATTCATTATCAATGCCATCTACCATTATCAATCGTTTGGTGTGGTCGCATCTTACGAAACAGGTGTTTTGTAATGGCACTTCATCGCTTAGGAAGAAATAGCTTTTTTTTCAAAATACTTTTTCGAGATCTGGGGGCACAAGCTAAGCGGACAGCGGTGTTTCGATACTTACTTCAGAAATTAAATATTCCCATCACCTCCACGACGGTAGCGAAACCGCGAAGCCATACATTTTTACTGATATGTAGAAATATGTAGAAATAATTGACGGCAGAGTTAGGCCGTGTACATTCAGAAGTTTGACTCTACATGCGATCTGATATCTTGTTAACAAGGAAAACCTTATGTGGTCGTCTTGGCAACAATTTACATGAAATATTTTTAGTGGGATGGCATTGTTTTATAACATAAACGAGCCAGCTACTGTCGCCTAGAACGCCAACAATTTACATAACGATAACAGACGTAAACATTACGAACTAGTTTCATTTCTAGTAGACAGAAGTTAAAAATCACCTTGTAATGCGCAGTTTTTTCTGTTACAAAACCACAAACATAAATATATTACAATGTCGTTCTTATTCAGCCATAAAGTCCTTTCTCTCTCGCATTTCATGTTTTTATTTTATTTTATTTTGTATCTATGTCAAGAACCTTAATTAATCAAGTCCCTAATTAAGTCTAAGCACGTTCACTAATCTAGGTAACATACGTGTATACAATATCACTTCAAATCTCTTTGAACAGTTCGGACAGTTTCATATTATTGACGTCATATTATACGCAATAACCAATTATTTTATATGCCACCATGTCATTCTCGTAATACATTTTGCATTTCGTTGATATTCTGATGAAAAACTTGATATTTATAAATAACTACTCATTTTTCTCTCGTAATCTGTAATTATTGGTGAAATGAGTTCTGTTCGAACCAATATTGGTGTGTCAATCTTTGTGTTAATTTTCCTTTTCGGCAAAAAGATATAAGTATTAATGTATTTCCATTAATTTTAACGAGTTTTCAGTTTGAGCTTCAGGCGTCAATTTAATCTATAAGAAGACTTCGATAATATGACTTACCCCCGGTTTCTGAGTACAATTAACGGTAGTTCATCTATTCAATAGCGTTTTTTATATGAGTTTTGACACTATTGAATAGATAAACTACCGCTAAATGTACCTCAGAAACAGGGGGTTAAATATCTATATACACTCTATGATTTTTATCTCTAAGGAAACTGCTGACTGCTAAGAATATTTTTACTAAATAAGTCTCCCTAAGCAAGATGAATTTGATAAGAATCAATAACAAAAGCTGCAATACCCATTTCAAAGTTCTATGTTAAACCAAAACACGTTAAGGCATAAATCCTCAAGACAATTACTTGCATACATTGTATCAGAAACAGAATACAAGACGATACAATCAATACATCATATACCCACGTTATGCCTACGCGTAATTGAATTTCGAAACGTCGCTTGTGTCAGTATTCTGCAGCTGTCAATAACAAACAAAGGCTTTGTGTACCCTGCAGTGCAGCCTGCGGGGCGTTATCAATGTTCACGCTCCACTACCCGGGAACACTGCGATTGCAAGTCTATAACGAGGAAACTGCCAACTGAAGCATGTCATCACATTTTTACGAAAGATAGAATACTAAAGGCCGCCCGCAACGTCGTCCGCGTGGAAACCCTTCCCGTGTAAATCCCGATCCCTCGGGGATAAAAAGTCCAACTCCGGGATAAAAAGTAGCCTATGTGTTATTCTGGGTCTTGAGTTATCTACACACCAAATTTCATCGTAAACGAATCAGTAGTGGTTGCGTGAAAGAGGAACAAACAAACATACATACATACATACATACATTCTCACAAACTATCGCATTTATAATATTACTAGGATTCGAGTTAACATCTTCATCGTACTGTGTTGTAAAAACATTTATACTAGGAAGGCCGGTGGGCACATTGTGTGAGCGTCGACGATGGTTCCCCGAACGCAGGCGCAGGCTTTCTACACCGAGTGCGCGGAGAAACGACGCGTAAGACGCCATACTTGTATTGTTTCCTCTACAGTTCGGGGAATGAAATCTCTTTGTGATGCGTTTTAGATGATTGACGGCTAATTCAACGATTACTAGGTATCACATATCTTCATTTTTCTCTGATGTTGTGTACTGAAGCGCTCATGACAGTTAGTTGTTGGTAAACGATCAACTTAGTGTGACGGTTCGTGAAATTTCAGCCGGATGTCGAGTAGTTATCATCAGTCATTGGTAAGTCATTAATCATTCTGGTAGAAAAATTACAACAAAAACTAGAAAGAAGGATAAAATATAAAAACACCGGTTTGGATGCTCTTAAAAATATTATTTCTAGCACTCATTATATCATAACGTTTCCACATTATGCCTTTTCAATTCGCTAGTGACATTGTAATCACAATTCACAACTATACTCACTATAATTTCGGAACTGACCCAAATTAATCATACAATTTCATCAAACCGCTAATTTAATTAGGGCAGCGGTGATGCAGTTCCCGTTATATCCACCTATGAATAAACATCTCAATTATTTCCGGAGATGACTAAAGGATGCTGTGAAACGCAGCTGTATCCACCTGTGACCAGTAGATCATAATCTTGTTAATAAATTCATCTGTCATGAGAAGATCGGTTCAATCCCAAGAATCGCCTACAAACTTGCCAATGAAACGTTGAAAAGATTAAATGACTACATTTCTAACTTCTTAATCATTAGTTAGCCAAAGATAGGTTTTCAAGATTCTTTAATGTAAATATGTCATAACTCTTATTAACTAACCCTTTTATTCATAAAAATATATGAAGTTATGAAAGGCTTATAAAGAGTTTTGTTTCTTTCAAAATTAAAAAGAGAAATAGTAGTTTTTTAACTAAAGTAAAGAAACTACGCAAATGATTTTGTAGCGGTTTATATATAAAAATTGTAAAGGATTATTAGTAAAATAACTTTTTATATCGAGCGGAGCGGGGCTGGCCTTTAGTTATAGCTATTTACATGCAACGTGAAAGTTCAAAAGTTAGGTTTAAACGGAATAACAATGGCGATCATGTATCGTCAGTGACCTCGTAAACAGAGACTTCAAGGGAAGTAGACTAAGGCTTTTAGGTATATTGAGTTTAACCTTTGCAACCTTATTGTGCAAAGGAAGAGTCACAAAACTTTCAATGTAGGTAACGGTATTCTGGAATACCGACCGCATATTTAAGCCTTAAATTACTAATTCTTGCAAGGCGTTCCCCAGTGAGGAGGAAAACAATAAAAACGTCAGCAAATTACGCGTGGAACATAAATAAACACGATTAATTTAACCTTGAAAATGTTTAGGTAATTTTATTACCTACAAACCTACTTTGATAATATCCCGCGTTTTAACATAGGGGTAGGCGAAGACCGAAGAATGTCATTTAGAATGATCCTTAAAAACTTCCCTTGCCTCATTCACATACATACATCTTGTCATAAATGACCGTCGGTTACGAACTTACGAGTACTACGCACCTGACCTTTTATTTAATTACTTTTTTACCAGAACTTGCTACACTCCAGTTAATGAAACAAACTTTGCGGTTGCGGTACAAATATCCAATTTCGGTAGGTAGGAATTTCGGTAGCGACATGCAGTCTAGCGTAGTAACCATGTTGAATTCCCAAAAGTTTAATAACTAACTGTATTTTCCTATTTTTATTGTTCTCAACTTTGATTTTCATACTTTCCAGGGTTTTCAGTAGCGTTTACAAATAATGTGTGATTCGAAGAATACGCTAACGAAAAACATTGGTAACAAAGCTTAGCAACTCCGACAATCAATGATTAAATTCCATAATAACAGAGAACGGCCAATTTATACAATATCATAAGCCTTATCCTTAATAAACAATAAAGCAGCCTATTTTATGAACATTATTGTAAACAAAATTTAAGCTCATAAAGCACGTAATTTAAAATGTGTATATTACTGATCTCTTTCCGCGAACACTCAATAATTTATCAAGCTTATTAAATGTTTCAATCTCCGAAAATTGCAAACAATATTTAAATGTATATAAATATTTATCGTCGGATTAATCTTTAGAAAGTCTTGCGTTTTCGTACCGTTTCCGTGTTTGTCAATGTGATGTTGCCCTACTTACGAATGTGAATAAAATCGGAATATTTCCGCGGAATAGAAAGTGCAGGAGAGAGCCTTGTTTGTCACTTTAAACCGTTTAATTTCTAAGAATTGAGAGGAAAATCGTCTTATTATAAGTCGAGTTGGCTAGTGATTCTATTACCATAAGAATTCAAAGTTATACGCGAGTTGAGAATAGGTTGTGAACTTTTAGTTAGGAATAGCGTGAGATAACTCTTCTGACCTTTATACAAAGTTGGACTAAGTCCAAAGGGTAAAAATCTTCGAGGACTTTACACTTAGTACTCTGTACGATAAAATAGAGCATGTACGGTTCAAAGTCGATTAACAATTACATTACTACGGACAAAAAGTACTTTGGTAAAGAGGCACAATTTAGAGATATATATTATTATTTATACTGTCGATATATATTTAGACGGCCTCCGCGGCGGAGTGATAACGGTGGTCGCAACGCCACTACTATTGCGGCGGGAGGTCGTGGGTTCGATTTCAACACGGAACTATATTTGTGTGATCAACAAATAGTTGCTTCTGGTCTGGTTGTAGGTACTTTGTGTCCGTTGTTTCTATGTTTGTAGAAGTCCCCGCGACACGGGAGATATATTTAGCGCGGGAGTTGTCTTTAAAAAAATATATATTCTTTACTAGTTTTGCGAATTAAACTAACCGATAATTTAAGATTTTCCAAGCACTTTAATGTTTCGAACCTTTGTCTTAAAGAAAACGTACGGTTTACTAACTACTTAATGCAATAAACAATTCTTAACACATTTATTACTTAAGGTCATTAATTCCTAGGAAAACTCATGACTACATGCTCGTGTCATCTCCACATTCCGTTTGAATCAGCAAGGGTAAGTACGACTGATTAATATTACTTGTATCAAGTGATTGTTAGATTGCCAAGATTATTCCTGACATGTCAGAGAATAGACCGCGGGGTATTACCGAAATATAAACCCGAACAGTCATTTGAAAACGTGACAGTTATGTGTGTACTAGCTGAACCACGCAACTTCGCTTGCGTCACATAAGAGAGAATGGGTCATAATTTTCCCCGTTTTTGGAACATTTTTTATTGTTACATGCTGCTCCTATTGGTCGTAGCGTGATGATATATAGCCTACTAGCTTTCACCCGCGAATTCGTCCGCCACCTGAATTTTCCCATGGGAATGCGTCATTTTCTCGGGGTAAAAAGTAGCTTATGTCCTTTCTCGGGTATCAAAATATCTCCATACCAAATTTCATGCAAATTGGTTCAGTAGTTTAGGCGTGATTGAGTAACAGACAGACATAAAGACAGTTACTTTCGCATTTATAATATTAGTATGGATAACCTTTCTCGATAAATGGGCTATCTAACACTGAAAGAATTTTTCAAATCAGACCGGTAGTTCTTGAGATTAGCGCGTTCAAACAAACAAACTCTTCAGCTTTATAATATTAGTATAGATATAAATTGTATGTTCAGTTAGTTCAGTGTGTTGATATTCTGACTGCATGATGATGTTCATCTTAAATTAATGCATGGGGAAAATACGGGCTATAAATAAGATGAGGTGTGTATGGGAAATACAAGTCAAGTAAAGGAAAGATTTTTGAGATCAGCAACTAATAATATACCTATTTTAAAATCAATATTGTTTACATGGCTATAGGCTCGTTCCCTATTGCATGGCACTATCATTGTTTATGGCGAAACGCGTAAGTATTTTAATACACCTTTGTCTCAATCTTTGGGCATAATAGGCGTGGTATTGTCTGTATTGTATGTACAAAAACTGTTTATTGTCTCAAGGTGAACAAATCATTATAATTATTATATTATTTGAACTAAATGCTGTATTAATAGTTCCGAATTTTCATGAGTAGAACGTAGTTAATAGAGGGAATAATTAAATGTCAGCTGTTCTTGAATAAAATTCCCTCATCGTTGTTGAAGTAAAAACAATGCCACTATTTTCTTTATACCAGTAAACTTAAGAGTTTTGCAACTTTGAGGAAACTTAAACTCTACTATTTTCTTACCACAGTTATGTATAAAAAGTGTTAAATTTTTAATTTATGATGTTTTTTTAACTTACTCCGTTTTTTACTAGAATAGTACATTTTCATTCCTCAATCTGGTAAAAAACAACTACGTATCCGCCCACATACACCCAACAAAAAACAGACAATTTTGATTGCTGTATTCTATTACAAATAATTAACGGAAAAAACACATTTGAAAGCAAGAAACGGTTTTCCTTCCAATAATGACGTGTTTAAACGCGTCTACGTATTATTATAATAGTCTAACAACTTAGTAGAGAGCCTAGTATGCAAGGTTTCTGACTTGCGAAACCATACAATGTCCAAAATTATGAACATCAGTGACTCGCAAGTGTGTACAGTAACGTGATTCTCTACGACTATAACTGTACCTCGATTCTCTACCACTATAATAGTGGTAGAGAATCGAGGTACAGGTCGTTTATCTATTTCTTATACGGGGATTACCGCGTTCATACATTATTTTATTGGTTTCGTTAGTCATCGCGATAGTAAAAAAATATTATTTATGTAAATCAGTTCGGCTGTTTAGCTTTATATTAAGAGAATATGTTTCTTTTCTATAATTAGTTTGTAAATATGCATGGATATTTTTAAAATACCAAATACTTGTAGAAGGAGATAGTTATCATCATGAACAATAACTTTCGGTCTATCTAGTCCTGTGGTGATTTTGATATTTTTCAAATAACCCTGTATATGTACAGTAGTGAGGATAGATAAACATTGCAATTTTATTGGTCATTCTATTTTTACCACGCGACTGAAGAATAGTAATAATAGTTGGTTAGTGCATCGTTTCATTCATTGAAGTTAATTTAATAGTTGCTTATTTCTCAATTAAAGCGTTTCACGTTTTAAAGTAAAGAGATAGGAAATTATAGCAATTTAAAGAATTTGGTACCAACATAAAACCAGCCATTCAGAATTCCTCTATCAGAAATTGGGATGACATTATTTCAAAGTTACAAATGACTTAACTACTGCTTGGATATGTTTGTAAGTCTCTACCAGGATTAAGAATAAGAATTAAGCATAACAGAATAGTTTGAGGAATTTTGTTAGATTTTGTATTAACTGAAAAATTACAATTAATGTAAGTAGAGTTGATAGCGACTCTTAGCTTAATTTCTAGTTGTCCTGATCATACATAACGCGTTTACTTTAAAGCGGATATTTGTTCTAACTTGGAGTATTTACTTAATTTATTAATACGCGAATACGTGTATGACATCACCAACTTTTCTCCAATTTTGGTCAAGTTACACAATATTAAGAAATTCATAGTAATTTTGAGAAATGTTGTGTAATATCAACTGATTTATTCATAAGAAAATATAGATAAGCCTTTGGGAACTAGGCAATATCTGCATATTTGATGGGTCATGGGTATGAGCGGGATGATGATGATGATTATTAGAGCTTTTGAACCCTTTGGGCGCTTGGGAGCTATCGGCAATCTTCGTAATATGTTCGTGTTGTGTCTTTTCCTTTCCACATTTCTCGCTGCTACAGAAACTATAGTATCTTTAAGTTTTTATTATTAATGATTACACCCAGGCCCTGTTTCACCGCTTCATTAGTTTTCATACACTTGCATACATTATCTATTAGATAGGTCCTGTCCTTAGAATACTTACCTGAATAATCTTGTGAGTGTTTAATCAATTCACATTTCTGTCGGAATAATCTGCTCTGTTTAGAGTTTCAGACCTTTACAAAAGAATTTGACAACGAAAGACTCGTAAACTATTTCTAGCTTAAAACCATACTCGATTCATTTTAAATATTTTTGTTGCTATAAATAATAAAGAATGTGATGTGTGATTGTAAATTTAAAAAAAATATCATGTCTCAAATCGATTAAATTTAAAACCCGACAAAACGTGCAAAACCAGGTAACGATACATGTATTCTTATAATACCATATTTTATCCCTCTCAGCCATCGTAATTTTGTTTATTCACACCTACACGGCAAAGAAACCCATTGATGACTGTCCTGTGATGTCACACACAATACATGACAATTTCTTTACACAGAAACACAGAATTACTTCATCTTTTTCCTTCTGCGGTTTAAAGATATGAGTTAAATTAATTGATATTTTCCTGTTTTACCGTTACGTATGAATCCCATATGATGTTGTATCTAAATATAGATGTGAATAAATTCGTGTTTTCTTTCCTGGTTATGACTTATTTGAACGGGGTGATGTGTTATCTGTTGTGTTAAATTGCAATATGGAAATCATCTGTTCTGCATTGAACCACCAATTCGTATGTTAGTTTTAGAACAGTTTTTTAGAACAGGCTGGAAAAATACTTTTAAAATGTTTATCGTAACAATATAATTAATTATTTAAAATACATCTTAAAATGTTCATCCAACCACCGGAATATTGAGATAAATAAAATAAACAAGGAAATTTGCCATAACACACAATTTTTGTGAACATTTCCAACAAAATACGAGAAATAACCAACCATTTACGCACAATTTTTATGCCAATATCTTAAAAAGAGAACCTTTGCAGCACAATTTCACATTCCCGAATAAAAATGAAGTCTGTAAACAGTATTCAAAGCGAACTTTAATGAATCTCAATATCTTATTTAAGCAATACTTTTAATAAACTCCAAAGTGTACGAGAGACTTCGAGAGTACTCGAGTAGAGAGAAATTCCTTAACTTATAAATAACTCAATATAAGTTGGTCGATATTTCCTCAAATTGTTCGCAGTACATCGCTATAGTAACGGGAAGGCTCTATTGTTGAGGGGTTTCAATTAAGGTTTATCCTCTTTCAGTTGTCAGATTACAAGATTTATTACTATACTAGCTGCTTGTCCAGTCTTCGGCTGTGATTATTATTTATTATATCTTAACAACGCCCGCCTGTAGCTCTATTCTCTACTACTATCGACTAACGACAGCCGACCTGTCATCGAGAAATTTTGTATGAAAATCTGATCAGCGCCTCTGACGGGCGTCGTAGGAACTATTTTGGCAGTATTTTAAATGTCAAATTTTCGATACTCGGCAGTACCGACTGTACAGAATCGCGCTACTATGGGTACAAGATATGAGATCTAATTGTAAATCTTAATGAGACAGGGACTACATAAACACGTGTGTGTTCGAAAATTTCATCTTAATCAGGCGAGCGAGATTAGCGCGATAGGCAATTGACTTTTGTACACAAGAAAATCGAGCTACTATTACTCACAAAAATATCCATTAAGATTTTATTAACGTGAATGTTTAAATATTTATCTTATTAGTGAAGGATAACGTACCGACAGTTCTCAAAAGCGATTACCTTTTATATATTGAAATACCAAGATGCCTTATATCTGAAGAAGAGCTTTTATCGGAATTTGTTCAATATATTTGCAGATTTTTTGTACTTATTCGCAATATTTTGGAGTTTGTATGGCTATGTAAGTATTAATATCGTTTATTATTTTTTATTTTTTGGTGTAGTTATTCTGGAATACGGGTAAGTTAGGTATTTAGGCAATTGAATACCTAGCGAACTGGAACTTACTTACTGAACTGGAATCTGGGACAGTCATTTAACCAAATTAAACAAAAAAACTCATGAAAAGGGTAAAATCCAATAAACAAGTTAATTACTAAATTTAAGTTTTTGTTGTAAATTTCCTCAATGAAAAATTGTATAATGCTATCCTCAGAATCTGCTGAAAATTTCAATTGTTTCCTGAATTTAAAACCATGTCCATCAGTTGCCACTTGCAGATCTTATATTTCTTATCTTATACTTGACTGATCTTACACATCAGAAGTAGAAAAGAAAAACCTTTACCGTTCCACTTTTGATTTTGCCTATCACGCTCGCCATACATGTAAATCTGATAAAATTTCACGCTATTAACTTATCTAAGGCTTCGAAAAGGCAGTTAATATCTTTCACAATAAAGCTTCGTTCCACTAACTCCCATAACTCGTAGTGATAACGTTGTTCCGACGCCATGACCCACATAGCGGCTGTAATCTGACCGACTGTCACCGTGAAATATGCTTCCTAACCGATTCCGCGTACGATAACACGCGAACCAGCTTTATTGTACTGCAGTTGAGCTTCAAATTGTTATTGTGAACTTTCTTTATATTACGAAACAATGGCAGTTTGTTAAATCTAGTATAACCTCGAGTCTATACGTCTAGTACAAATATTCAATAGAAAAGTTGAATTGAAATAGTTTTTATAGATAATTTATAGTACTAATTTAAACAGACCATACATTGGACGGGAGTTGGTAATGGTATGTATATACGGCATAATTTACATAACCAGACGTTTTTTTATATCCAGCATCACATGAAGAGTACGTTGAACGATTTTTTTATAAACTTATATCTGTATCAGTTACAGTCGTTAACTCTAGCTGAAATCGGGGCGGGTCGTCTTACGAGAATTAACATATTATTTGAAATTTAATAAGTTAATCCCAGTTATTATTGCGCTAATCAACAGTTTTTTATACCATGTTTATTGCAAAATAGTTCCATATTCACACATGATTTTGTGGCTAGTTTAAAACAGAAACTTTAGCCGTGACTAAATGCAGTGATTCGTAGTCCGTAGTGGTCCGTACAACGCGGGCCGGCGCCACGCGGTCTCCCATTTCGACCGCTATTCATGGCTTTACCGCAGTGCAACGATAACTAACCGTTGTCATGGCAACGCAATTACTGCACATGCTGCATATTTACGTGGTGCCTTACCTCATTAAAACACGGCAAGGAAGAAATACTAATTCTAATCGTTTTACACATTTTTGTTATATTTATAGAGACGGTACAAATTTTAGAGACATTACCTACAAGTTTCAAAACGTTTTGTAGACATTTTTACTAACGGATATAAATGTTTGGGTACCTACATGGATCCAAAATAACTATTTGTAGGTAATTAACTTAACTTAATCACACAAATACAGGTATTTTATTTGTACTATTTTGCACCATTAAAAAGTCGAACTTAATCTATTCCTTGGTGCATTGACGACACAGATATCAGCAGTACGACTTAAACACAACCAGTACTATAGACTAGTGAACTTTCAAAATTAAATAAATAAAATAGCTCTTCCAAAATACGCTAGGGGCGCTGATTAGTTTTTATATATTACTCCATAGAACATAGGTAATTGTTCAGAACACTTTCCAATTTAGGTATATCAACATGTGCATCATTTTTTCCATACGCTTTCTTCATTTACAAGAAATATTTTCATCAACAACAACAAACGTTATAAAAACAATGACATAACAAATCTACGCGGTATTCTGAGAACAGCATAATGGAAATGAAAACAAGACACATTTACAAGTAATATCATCATAACATTGAGTCATGGTGTTTCTCGCTAAAATCATTTTCTCGCTTACGTGCAATGGGATGACATAAATGCAGTGATTTTGAAACTAGCGAACCTATTAATTATTTTTCTCTATGGCTGAAACATACAGTACCGCGATTCTGTACAACTATCGAGTATCGAGTAACGAGTAGCTATCGAAAAATTTTGTATGAAAAATTGATCAGCGCCCCTAGCGGATTTTCGCAACAACTATGTTCTTCAATGGCGCCATTTTCCACCAAACATTAAAATAAAATAAAATTAAAAAAATTTTTTTTTGCTGAAGCGCACTTAGGGGCAATTCGAAATTCGAATTTCGAAATAAAATATTCTTTCCATTTTTAGTTTTTAGATAATTTTAGGAAGACGAGGCCAACGAGGCTGAAAAGATATTGTCTCCTTTGCCTGCTTCAACGTAGAAAAAAAAGGCGCTGATTCTTTTTTTGTGTTGATAATTTTTCGTTGAACAACATTAATTATGATATTTTTATGTTATTGATTTATTTTTACTAATACCGTTTAAAGTAGACTATAATTATTATTTATGAGAATAATACCTTTTATGATTATTTTTTATCCACTATATAATATATTTAAAATTAGTTTATACACAATTATTACCAATAAAATTTTATTTAAAGAACAAATTTTCAGAACGAAACTTTTTCTCACTTTAAATGTCAAGTTTTCGATACTCGATAGGTCGCGATTCTCTGCCGGATTGCTGCCGGTTTCCTAACGAGTAGCTCGATAGTAATGTATGGTATTCGATAGCGTGACGTTAGTATCGAATGTACAGAATCGAGGTACAGATGTTTGTAGGCATTATAGGCGAATATCTTCACGCAATGGACAATCGACGTTTGAACACCATGGCAGAGCACGATTCTGTACAGTCGGTACTGTCGAGTATCGAGAGATTGAGATTTAGAATGTACTGTCAAAATAGTTTTTAAGACGCCCGCCGGAGGATCTAATCAGATTTTCATACAAAATTTCTCGATGTTAGGCCGGTTGTCGGTAGTCGATAGTAGTAGAGAATCGGATAAGCAGTTCGGGTAAGACCTTTAAGAGATGAGACTAAGAAAAGAAATGAATTTGTATGATGGAAGAGAAATAACTGTTTTATCATAGGATAAAGAGCTTTTTCTTGGAGAAATAAGTATTTTAAAAGAAAATTGTCGCCGGTAAAACCTTAGTTTTATACATTTAAGCTAGCTGTAAATTAAGCAACTACATAGTTATTCAATGACTAATAATAAATATATTAAATTCTATTTGATCTGCATTTTATTTACGTACAGTCATCTACTGTATACGTTAAAAATACCTAAATAACTATAATATGATTGTAAAAGGTTATGCAAAAATGTGTTCAGTAAAAGGAAGCTACCAGTAGGTAGTCCATTTTCTTTCAATTGGAACATAAATTTTCAAGTTAAAGCGACATTTGACGCTTACAATTCCTCGTACTACTTACAGTACTCCTAGGAATAGAGAGTGTAGTTTGATTTAGTGGGAAACTTTCTTAGCTACAAAGTGAACTTCCGCGAAGCACTTGGGTGTTTTTGCGAAGGTTTTTTGCCTTCAGGCGATTTTATACGACATACTTATATGTTTATATTGTTTATCTAAAGGCCAATCGTATTAACAGTTTATGTTATGTCGTAGGGACTTATTGAATAGATAATTTACACAAATTACGAGTAGAACCAAAAAATATCTATCTACTTACTTATCTATTTATTGTAGTTTAATATTGGTTTAAGTTTTGAAATGGTGGATAAAATGTTTTAAGTACTTATACAACGTGCCGCTCCGCTGGCTTATTTCCTTCAACCTATGGGTAGGGTTAGGGCTTAGTAATCATGTAACAAACAAAAACATTACGTTTTTGGCTAATTAAAAAAACTTAAATGTCACACATACTTACTAAATAATAAAATAAGATATTAACGCACAAGCCCCGTATGCGTGTGTATCCGTGATCTTCATTAGAGTTGACAGATAGCCAGGCTTGATTATAGGCCCCTGTCTTGTAATTGTAGCTTCTAGTACCGCGATTCTGTACAACTATCGAGTATCGACTAACGAGCTGTCATCGAGAAATTTTGTATGAAAATCTGATCAGCGCCTCTGGCGGATGTCGTAGGAAACATTTTGGCAGTACATTCTAAATGTCAAAATTTCGACAGCTAGCCGGTTGTCGGTAGTCGATAGTGATACAGAATCGAGGTACTGGTCAATAAAGATCTTCTTATAAAAACATTTCGGTTTAAGTAGATGCGTCCGGGCAGGTATATCTAAACTCTTTAACTTCAAGTTGTTTAATGGAATATGTATGTATTAAAAACTGTTAAATTCCTCAGTGCATTTCTAAATAAATAAACGCAATGATAAAACGAGGTAAACAGTTACAGGAAGTCTCGTGTACAATAATATAGTTGCGCATATGTTTGAAGTAAACACTGAGCGAAATAATTCCCATGACGTTGTTGAACTTTGACGCGTCACGCGCATGAAGTTTGTAAGTAAATTATAAACAAGAGACAAGGCGTTCACAGAAATGGAATGGGAAAACTACACATATAATATTAAAAACACAACCAAATATATTTATGGAATTAAGCCTTTTTCTTATGGTGCAGAGACCAAAGAAACACAAATCCACCTAGGATGTTTCGAAACGTTAAAATAGTGAATTTTCCAACAATCTATCAAAATATAGGTACATTCAATTCTTATTGTTTGCATGGAAAACTAAAAATCATTAAATTTAAGCTTAAATATCGTCTTGCATATAAAAACTAGGTTGTAGTTGTATTCGATAACCATGCCTACTTTGTTGAGTATGCTGACCGTCAATCCATATACTATTTCTATATAACAGGAACACAATCAATCTCTCTCTTTTCTTCATCTACTACAAGGCTCCCGGTATCATCAATCATCTGTGTAAAAAAAATGCTTATCACAAATTAAAATAGAAATAAAATCTCACTACAACTTTGCACAAGACTTTACATTTTAATCAATAGTGCCAAAATATTAAAATGCCTTTTATCTCATAAGTGTTTCATAAAATAAAATACGTTTTTCCGGTTTTAAAGTAGAATGTAAATATGTTGTCCAACATCGTTACAAGCTTACACCAGCTTTATCCATTAATATTTTCGTTGATATTTACCTCGGGTTTCAGAAAATCATATATTCCGTTTTCGTTCTATTTTAACACATGGAAAATGGGAGCTCAAAGATTTCCCCTTGTCAATATTTTGATATAAAATTACCGTAGTGTTCGTGTTACGCGAAATATGTTTGTCATTACATCGAATAGACTGTAATTCCTTGTTAATAAATGTCATCTTGAAATGATACTATAGGCAGCTTAATAGTTTCGTAAGTAGCCATTAAATTTCTAATACTTAATACACAGTTCCATTACAAAGAATTTAAATTCGTAAAAAAAGAAATGTTTCGTTATTATACATTATAATTTAATCATTCAGAACTTTAGTAATGCGTAATTGCTGTTTTAAATATAAAATTATTATATTACTGCATAGCTATGAAAGGTAGGTACAGTTACTGTAGCCGACTACGAGAATACATCACTCTGTGTTTCCTAGAATAGTATAACGGACACATTACCTAATTAATTGCGGCCATGTTGCGAAATTATTAACATTACAATTACATACTCACCTACTATAATTTAATATTAATTCCATTCATAGAATTCATAGAAATTGATATAATTTTATGAAATAAATGTTTTCCCGCTAATTTTAATGTCGCAATATCATAAATACGTGGTCGACGTCGTTTTAAATTTAGAACGTAAACTTGAGCTTGTAGGCTGAATGAGTTGATTCCGTTGCTCGTCCATTGACAAAACTCTATGAACGTGGGATGGTATTCACGTTACGATTACAATCTGTAATCTGGTTTTGCTAGAATTCCTCTAAATTGTAGTAGGTAACTAACGAGAATGTTTGTCACGTTGAATATTTTATTTTGTGAGTCGGTTTCATTTGCATACAGAACAATGTGTTCTATTACGTATTCAAAACAATTTCTTTGTGTTTTATTGTTTTGATGTACAATTCGGTGATAGCATTGGAAATTAAAAATTACTTATCTTTTTACTCTCTAACAATATTCAAACGTTTAATATTCATAAAAAATGTTACTTACTCATATTTTTCCGTTTACAATTTCGGTCGTTTACCATTTCGTTTAGATATCTTTTAATTAAGTTTAGATCCTTTGATGTAGTAAATGCTTGACTCAACAAAATAATTTAATACCTGTACAATTATGATATGAAATTACCAAATGTAGTAGGTACTTCAAGCAATTAATTCTCCAATAGCTTTAATCAGACGGTTCGAGCTCTCAAAGTTTACATCAAAATTATAATGAAGGAATCTTAGACTTGGTGTCGGCCTTCACGCAGTATTAAACTAACAGGCAACACTGTACTAAAGTTAAACTTGAACTAACTTTGAACATTAAGTTACAACGCTCGAAGCTCCATTAAATAACTTGTTTAGTTGACTCTAACTTTGTCAGCGGAGGACCGAACTTGCACAGGATTTGCCGAACGCAAATATTAAATTGGGATTCCATGTAGCGAAGTAATATTTTATAACATGGCAACTTAGTTTAATGAACGATACAGTTCACTTTATATTGCAAGATTTTTTATTAATAAATGTAGCTATTCATTCTGAACGCTACCTTTTAATAAGATATGTGTCTATGAATCGAGAATAAACTTGACCACACAGTTTACTACTTGGTATATCTACGCTACAATAAAATTACAGTTTAATTTTACGAAGCTAGTGGATTTCTCCAGGTTATAAACTAACCATATAATCATAGACCAAAATCCGTGCAGTACCTACATACTTGTTACGCAAAAATGAAAATTGTATTTCTAAAATTGTGTTACATAAACTAAGTGTGAAATTGTATTTTTAACAAAAAAGCTCCTGTTTTCACTCCATTTAACAAACACCGAATTGTAAATCGACATTTTCAATTGTTAGGAATTTGATTAAGCGTTACTGGAATATTTTATTAAACATAACAAACCCGTTTAAACATATTTTGAATACGCGTATTGCAAAATGTTTAGCGTTTTTTAATCAAGAAGAAATATGTTTATTCATTGAATTCGACGAATCAATTCGTTTCAGTTATGCGCGTTACAATTTTTTGGTAACTTATCAAATTTTATGTAACCGGAATATTTAAAGGAAAGAGGTAAGTTTTGTAGAAATTACCGACCAAATAAACAGGATAAAAGCTTGATGAACGTAACCGTAGTGTAAATTCAAAATCAATACTTGGAAAAGCAGGTAATTCAAAATACATTTACTAGAAATGAATTACCCAATATGTACCTACTTACGTGAATATCTAACATTCATTAAATTTTACCCCAAGTACCTACTTATTTTAACCACTAAAAGCGTCACCCACTTCGTATTTAATGCTAACATTAAATTTGTCACTGCAAATTACGTCAGTAATTAAACTTTGACAGGTGACAATTTCTTATAACCATTGTTACTCGTAATTTAACTTTTTAAACTGTACAAATATTGTTTATGGTTTTGTAGACAGGCTGTCTGTTATACGTGCCTTTGCCTGCACTAATGATTTCCGAGTTCTGATAAAAGTCGCGCTTAGGAATAAAACCTATTATAAATATCACAATCGAATGCATCAATGCTATTTGATTATGAACTCTATCTCATTTTATTACGGTTGGTTTTACCATGATTTATTCCTGTAACGATAATATTTTTTCCCGTGAATAAATACAGGATCATCTCTTTGTCATTGATATAAGGAAGTTGGAATGTTTCGATTATTGTGATTTCAAAAGTTAAAGTAATAAATCGTATTATTCTCAGGTGAAAGTGGGTGTTATTTAAATAATGTTTTACTTTGACGAAATTATTATAGACCGACCATTTAGAGAGACTCAGCGAAAGTAAGGCTCTACACTGACTAAACACCATTTATCTCTATTATAATTACAGGTTCTGTGTATTTCTAAAGTAAAATAGTTGTATTAAACATGTCACCGTCAGTTGCATAAGACTGCTGTTACTGATATTCTAAATTTTCGTAGACAGTCACAAACCTTGCATGCGAGCTCTCTACTAAGTTGTTTGACTATAATAGATTAGTAGTTTAGTAAATCGGGTACTTAATGAAAGCTTAACTCTTACGAGTGGATTATGATTTGACTGAACATTATTCTTGACAACCGTTGGGTTTATTGCCTAGATATAGATACACGTAATTAAAAAAAAACTTATCTCACATCTCACATCACACAGAAAAAAGCCGAATTTAAAAACCTCCTCAATATTTTCTTCCGCAAATACGTACGCACCATCGTAAGCACATTTTTGTTACGCAGCTAAATAGCTTCGTAACAAAAATGTGCTTATTAAGTTTCTCAGCTTCACAGTAATTAATATTCCTGTTGGTGACAGATGTACTAACGCAAGTTATTTCAATACACGTCATATAAAATTATGTCGACAAAGACATTCGCATAACTGTTCAAACTACTTCTATAAAAATAAATAAAATATTTCGTCATTATTACTACATACTTTAAAACACATGCCCACTACATTCTTAATAATCAACTGGTGTCCAGAAATTAATACTTCATTTAATTAAGCTTTTTACATTGGCAACAATTTGTATCAACAACACAAAAAATATTAATTAATTTCATAAAAGGAGATATCTAATCGTTTCCTCAAAATAAGCCATGTTGTAAGTTATACGTATTCCATGTAAAAACAATTATCGTGTTATTAATTAAACAAGTAAAAACTTCGTCGAAAACACTTGAAAACAATTTTATTATTAAAAAAGTAACTTCACAAAAAGCGCGGGAATGTTTTTAATTATCTGTCTCACAAACGGTATGTCGTAACATCGAAAGAGGTGAGTTCCAATTAAAAGAAAAAAAAAGTACGTTATAAAGTGCTCGATGATTATTCACATTTCTTTGAAACGATAGCGACTCGTACAAAATGAATTCCCGCAACTGGCGGACGGTGGAATTTTGTAGCTTTAATGTTATTTCCATACGTGTACGGTATTATTCGATTTTGTTTGCCATTCCTCTTGTTTTTCAGACTGACTTCATGACGAATCGCATATGTTTAGTCGTTTTAGTTCATCAAAATGTTGTAGTTTTCATTTGAATGAATACAATGTAGGATTTTCCAAAGACGTCACAGGAATTGAGCATAACTACGCATTATTAATTGGATACAGAACACAATCAAATACCTGGAACGAATATAACCTAAACCTACCTACATAGCAAAGTTGCACAAGCTATATTCCGGGAAATGACCGGTAGTTAATTAAATAGTATAGGTAAATAATAACATATACACAACATAATAAGTTAATGACAAATGTTCTACATATTAATAGATTCTTATGACCAAATGTTGTATTTCTAGAATTCTTTTTTGACGAACAGCTGTAGGTATCCACGCAATACTTATCTTCTTGATATATTATCATTATCTCATCATTCATTGCAGCTCATAAGTTTCCTTCTATTTACTTCCTACAATTACAGGTATTCCCGACCAAATTTCTACGATTAGGTTCCGACATCTGAAACAACAATAATTACAATTAAATATCAAATTGCTGATCTAAGTAGGAAGTTTTATGCAAATAAACGTGACGATCCCTTTCCGATCCGATACGTTTGCTATAAGCTTTAAAGGGAATCAGTTTGATATTTAGTATCGCAGCATTTATAGAAAAAGATCTGATTTTATGAACTTCCTACTATTATATAAAGGAACATGAATTTTAGAAACCTGCCCGGCAAATGACCATTCCCACCCAAAAAAAGCTTTAAAAACTTTATAACAAACCTGAATCATATTTTGCAATAGTATAACACAGGCCATTGATAACTACCTAAAATAAACAACTCTATTCAAATGTGTTTCGATATCCACACAAATATCCTTACCCATAATTAACATGGAAGCAGGAATGAAAGGTATTTGCTAATTAGCATTGACGTATGTTCACGATAACATGTTTGACGTGATAACTATGCGTATTTAACTGGCAACACTGGCTGAAGCTGAATGTTTCCCGGAAGCAGATCGTTACCGCTCCCCCAATATCATGCGCCGATTCTAACGTAATTACATTTCATTCATGCCTTCGCATAAGGCTTGTTATCTAGTTAAAAGTAAATTTTTATGAAATAAATTGTTTATTTTGTGGGTGTGTTATTATAGATTTAAGTAAAAAAGGTATATGGTTTATAAAGTAGTGCTTTTAAACAATCACATTGTTGTCAAATTTTTCATAGTGGTCCACTCATTGCTTTAAATATACGACCATTAGATAGTGCCAAATTGTCAAGAAGGTAGACGTAAGTATTCGAGTTTATTTTAATTAAGTAGTTTATTAGATTAGGTATACAAATCACACAAACACATACACTAAATAATTTTTTTTTAATTATCTACCTACTGTTTCTATTTATTATTACATTATTATTACATTTATTTATAAAATCTACAACAATATGTGCTATGACAGTAAATCAAAGCCTATAATATTTTTTTATTTTTTTTTTTAATACCTAACCCATATCTGTCCCACTGCAGGGCAAGGGTCTCCTCCCAAACGAGGGGGAAGGGTTAGGCCTTGAGTCCACCACGCTGGCCAAGTTCGGGTTGGGGACTTTGCATGCCCTCAATAAATGTATTAAACAAATTTTTAGGCATGCAAGGTTTCCTCACGATGTTTTCCTTCACCGTTAGAGCAAGTGATAATTATTTCTAATACACACATAACTTCGAAAAGTCATTGGTGTGTTGCCTTGGATTCGAACCTTACCGAACTTAAACCACTCGGCTATCACTGCCTTTATATGCCTTTATACAAATATGATAGTATTATTCTATACAACTTTATCTTTTAAAACTGACAAAACACAGAATTTAAAAATCCTTCATAACAGTAACAAGTTTCCTTTGTAAGCTGGATTCCAACTTTCCACGTCAAATACATTTCGAGTGAATTCGTGGTTATTCCTCGGAATACGGGTGCTATAGCCCATTTCCCGGAGATCGGACAGGTCTATTCCACGGTAATAACTAAAGCAGGCTCTAGGCAAAGGCTGTGGGAAAACATGATGACGAGCTAGAACATATTTCATACGAGATATGTACACGCAAATCCGGGAATTGATTAGACCAATTCCATTAATTACTGGTTTGATGTGAGGATAATTTCCAAATACGGAATTACGGTAGAACGCAAATATTGTAGGTCTGTACAGTTAGCGTCGAATATGTATACAAAGTCACATATTTAATTGTTGGTTTAATTTTATAGAGGGCATGCAAAGTCCTCGCACTTGACCAGCGTGGTGGACTCAAGGCCTAATCCCTCCCTCGTTTGGGAGGAGACCCTTGCCCAGCAGTGGGACAATAATGGTTAAATTTTTAAAAAAATGCTATTGTTAAACAAGTTCACGCAGTGATTGATATTGTCACAATTTCAGTTCTACTTTTTTATACGAAAATATGAATAATTGTTGCTATCGCTCAATAGACAATACGCAGTGATTGTAAAATTACTTTGCAGCGATTCAGTAGTAATTTCACTATTTCCCTGATAAAAATGTAGGTATTTGAAAATATGCCAAGGTATTCATGTTATTGACGCTTACTGTACATTAGCAAAATTCAAATTAACCCGATGGTAATAGCAACTTTGTTTGTCCATTTCAAAGGCTGTGTACATAATGTGTAATTAATAATGCAATGTGTTGATATATAATACTTTATAATACATTGTAAGATGGATGCAAAGATTCCCTTTATTGCAAGCTTTTATTCAACTTAAGATCATTAAAAAATGAAGAAAGTACTTAAAATAAAGTCAACTCAAAAAAAGCATATTTTTTAGATACTTGAATACTTTTTTTTCATAACTGTTGCAGAACCGTATTGTGCTTTCTATTAAAGTTGGGTCTCAAGAAATTAAGCAATTACTTGAGGTCCGTATCTCTTAAATAATGTAACTAAGAACTCTTACATTATACAAATAAACGGTGAGAAAAGCGATTCACTTAGTTCAACTACAGTAATTATTTCAAAAGGCTTGCATAAGGAAACGCATAAATTCCGCCGCTAACAATTTTCTTCGTAAAATTGCGTTTCTAAGTAAGCAAAACCACAGGAAACAATTTGTAGTGCCATGACAGTCATTTGCAGGCCGGATGCAAATGTTGAGCAAGAACTTGTGTATCTTCCACGAACTTAGATTGGCCAATCATAAAGGATCCCAGTAATAAAAACCAAAAGGTTTCGCCGAAACCAAATTCGATTTAACCATTGAAATGGTGTTTCATTTTAAAACAGACGATTGCTTCTTAGTATTTGAAATGGTCGGAAATTGTTCGGCCATGTCGAATTCTATTCTGTAGAGAAAGATATCATTTTGATTCCTATTATTTGTGAGTTCTAAAAATTCATGTCTAGCACTAAATTATACAGTCGTTAAATTACATTTTGAACTTTCTGAGAAACAAAATAATACGTTTATTGTATTACAGTTGCTCTATCATTCCGAATGACGGACAAAGAGAGCTTTTAAACAAAATAAAAGATTATTCATGTCATAAGAACATAAAGATAATAAAAAAGTTATATTATTAAGTAGGATTATATTTCGAGATAGAAGTATGTTGAAGAAAAATCCTACTAATATTATAAATGCGAAAGTTTGTGAGTATGTATGTATGTTACTCTTTCACGCAAATACCTACTACTGAATCGATAACGATGTAATTTAGTAGGTATGTAGGTAGCTGAAGACCCAGAATAACACATAGGCTAATTTTTATCCCGGAGTTTCCGAAGGATCGGGATTTACACGGAAAGGGTTCCAACGCGGGCGAAGTTGCTGGCGGCCTCTAGTGATTTCATATTCCTTATTACTTTTTCTCCAAAGTTCAATGTATCGGAGTACTTTTTACGATTTAAGAATACACGTGTATGTTGAGAGCTCCGAATTTCTACATCCCTAATAATAAGTATTGTAAATGTGAAAGTCTGTTTGTTTCTTCATCATGCCTAAACCACTGAACCGATTTGAGTAAAATTTTTTTTCACATTTTTATCCCGGAAATCCCACAAGATCAGCAACTATACGGGAGATTTTTTTTAAATATTCTATTCTTTATTGTCACATAATTAAGAAACATAATATATTATACAGTACAGAACTTATATAACTAAATATTTACATTAAATTATTAAAATTAAAACTATATATACACATTGACGAAAAAAAAAACAAACAACAACGATACGGGTATATTTAGTCATATAACTATAGACTCCGCGAACGAAGTCGCGGCCAAGGGCTAGTTCTACTAACAGGAATTATATAAATGCCTTTATATTGTAGCCCTAAATTATGGCCCTCCTGTTGTTCTTCGCTGAATTCAGTATGCATACAGCATTGTATTTCCCTGAAATACATACAACTCGCTAAATTGTTTCCTAATCGTGTGAGCGATGTTTAATTAAAAGAAGGACGGACAAACAGACACATTTATATTTGTTAATAGTATCCAGGCGTATTTCGATATAAGTTAGGATCCATTTGTCCGGAATAACGTTATATATTTTTATATAGAAATAAGAAATTACTTTCCTAACTTATATCGAAATATACGCGGATACTCCCACACTATTCTTACGGTTCGACTGACATAATAAAATGGCCCAAATAGCTACGTACTTATACCTAAACCCTTCTTTTAGATATTACAAAAATTGTGTACAATATGTCCTTTTCATGGATTTAGTTATTCATTCAAAAACTACTGGAATGGATTGATTGCCTCCGTGGCGCAGTGGTTAAGGTGGTTGCATGGCCAATACCAGTGCGTCGAAAGGTCGTGGGTTCGATTCCCACACGGAACATATTTTTGTGCGATCTATAAATAGTTGTTTCGGGCCTGGTTGTACTTTGTGCCCGTTGTTTGTATGTTTGCAAAAGTCCCCTCGAAACAAGAGGAATTTAGCGCGGGAGTTGTCTTTGAAAGACGGAGAAGAAGAAATTAATAAAGGAACGGTGGATCACACAAATATTCGTGTGGAAATCGAACCCACGACCACCAGACCACTGGTAGTGGTGTGACGTTCACCTTAAGCGCTGCGCCATGGAAGCCGTAATACATATTAGTTTACAATCTAAGTGAATGCGTTGGTTACATTTTGCTTAAAGGACTTTTCGAGTGAACGAATTCGCGGCCCAAACCTCGTACTTATAAAGTTAATGAACTCAGAATAACTGAACGTATGAAACTGCTAACGGATTAAACCTTTCAAATTAATTGAAAAGCTATTATCGAAATCAATTGTGTACCAATCCCAGTGGCAGTTAATTATGTACAAAGTCGTAAACGCTTGCGATTTATCGTATCACTTATTGCAATTGGCTCAAAATGTATATCATACTAGCTCTTACCCGCGACTCACTCTGCGTTGACTGTAGTTTCTGGCTTATCAAGCGCATAATTCCCGTTCCCGTGGGAATCTAACTATCCTATTTCCTTTTTGGGATCTCAAACTATATTTGCACGAAATTTCATCCAAATCGGTTCAGTAGTTGAGGCATAAAGAAAAAGCAAAGAGTTACTTTGACATTCATAATACTAGTAGGGTTTTTCCTACAGCAAAACCTTTCCTAGAATACACTGGGCGTACTGTTAAAGAGTTTCAGAAAGGATAAAAGTTCCCACTCCGCCTTTGGTCAATAAGATTCACATACTATCTCATTTCATAAAATTCTTATCCAGCTGTGAAAAAGTAAGCTAACTTATTTTAATAATTCACTACTTCTGTTTTTACAATAATCCTTTCCTTCCCCATTATTTCTCAAAAAAATGAATGAGTTGCCTTATTAAGTAGTTGTAATGTTCAATATTGCATCAGCCATGGAATTGTTTGATGTTATTCATAATTATCAGTAACCGTGGATTACATCACCTTTAAACTGATACATTGATTACTTTATTTGTTTTGCGGTTTGATAAACAATGTACGGAAATGTGAGAAAACGTTTTCGTCAAAATCAAATTATCATTTATTCATTTAGGTCAAATATTTACACTTATGATAGTCGTTACAATTACTGAATCTACCACTAGCTCGGAAAGGGGATTGAGCCTTATGAGAAGACCTAGCAAGAAACCCACGAGTCCAAGACCAACTGTCGAATTGTTATATATTTTATGATAAGGGATAAAGGATGAAACTGCATTTTAGAATAGTACCAGTAATGGACAAAAGTATATCTATACCAATATTATAAAGCTGAAGAGTTTGTTTGTTTGTTTGAACGCACTAATCTCAGTAACTACTGGTCCGATTTAAAAAATTCTTTCAGTGTTAGTTAGCTCATTAACCGAGGAAGGCTATAGGCTATATATCATCGCGCTACGACCAATAGGAGCAGTGCACCAGTGAAAAATGTTACAAAAACGGGAAAAATCACGAGCACGGGTCAGCTAATACATTAATATTATGTATAAATATTTGTTGAGTAAATCGAACTCGAGACCGCACGCCATTCAAGCACTTCCTAAAAACTACTGCACCAATTGTTACCTAATTTAGTCACATGTGCATCTAATGTCTAATCCAACTCATTTCTTTGAATGGAACCTGAATTCTTATCAAGATGAGAGATACGATCGTACTTCCTAATTGACCATTAATACTCAACTTATCCTCTCAAGCGCCCGGCCACCGTGTCACGGTTGAATGTTCTACCCCCGTCAAGCGTCCCGCCACCGTGGTACGGCAAAACGATCTTACATTGAAAAAACGTAGAAACGAAATGCTAAAACTATGTTTATCTGTTTCAAACATATTTGACATTGAAGCTGATAAAACGAGACGACGATCTAATGCACACACTTGAATAAGTGGTTAATATAGGCCAGAGAGCACCTTAAACAACATCTGACCCAACGACATGTTCCTTTATGACCAATATTGTAAATCCTTTTTTTAACTAATTTTAAAGATTTGAGTATATTTTACAGTTGGATTTTAATGTCATTTTTCATTAACTACACGATAAGACCTTTCGTCATATTATTTTTTTTGCCTAAAAATATTTATTAGACTTTCTTCAAACACATGCCTGAAGCACAAAATATTCGAATTTAACGGACTATTGTACTACCACTATCAAATATTATTTGTGGTTTATTTTTTTAATCTATAGCAAATTTTATGTAGATTCCAAATATATAAGGTATGACTAGGGTGTTAGTATTAAAATATGACGGAATCGGCGCTTAAACGCCAACCGCCAATTCAATTACGCGCGCCATTTTTGGCCCGGACGCTTAACGGTATATTTGAATTTTGACGTTGGGGCGCTCGAGAGGGTAACTTTATACTCAAGCCTGTTGTAATGGCGGAAGAATTTTATAATGTGTTGTAAAACATATTTTATTATGATGGGCCTTTCTGAGTCCCGTTGCTTTGATAAGAATGATTCAAGTTTTGAACAAAATGAGACGACTACAGACTAGTTTTTGACTAAGTTTCTGTCTGCCTTGAAAGACTTTAATAAGAATTATTGTTTCCCCGAATAAATTTCGGAAGTCCAGCATCTGCTAGGGTGCAGAGTGTAGCAATTGGTTGCTGCATTTAGCTTCCAAAAAGGGATTTATTGCCGATAGCCGTTTGAAAAGCAGTTTGTCTGCGGTCTGCTATATATAGAAAGTAACGTTTATTATATTAAATGTCGCAAGAGTCGCAACCGCAAATAAATGGTCATTTGATATAATTATGCTTAACTTAGCAGTTGTTATATTTTAATAATTAACTACTATATCATGAATACCTAGAATTGTCGTTCCAAAGATCCGTTTTGTCATTCATTATTACCGTTAAAACGTGAGTAATTTTACACTCGACTATTACTTAAAACTCTACGTCTATATTTACGATACTACCTAGAATTTATAATAGACATTTTCACTATTTCGTCGTAAAAGTTCGAATTACGTGACGCAAATAGGTATATATATTTAGTTTTCTTAGTATTTTTAATAAAATCCTCCTTTAAAAAGTATTTGCAATATCAGCGGTTCTCAGACGTTAGGTTGGATACGAAGAAAAATGTTGATATTGAATTTTTAGAAAAACGCAAAGAGCCTTAACCCCAATATTTACTGGAATATTTTGAAATTTTAGTTAAACATAATACTGGGAAAAATACACGTTTTTTATCGACATCATATCTAAATAAATAAGTTAAAGTTAACGTATATTCATTCGTATTAAAATAAACACGACATACGGTCTGGTGAAGCTTTTATCGCGAGGCCTCTACCACGAAACCTTCGAGTTTCAATAAGATAACGTTTCTGCAAACTATCTTAACGAAACAGCGATAGCGGACCGCTACCACGAACAGCAGATCCCGTTGGACAAAGAGCAGACAGATAGGCGCCTTATCTCATAGATTTTTACTTTACACCTGAGAGTATAAAGGAGTGTATTCAAAACGTGTGGAATATTTCCCCGAAATGCATAAGTAAAGTTAATCTTTAATCGATGTGTGTGTTCTGGGAAGCAGCGGTGAACAAACTGTCAATGTCGTGGAGAACAGCCTTGGCTGGAATTCTGAGAGCGCTATCAGTTCACTTTTATCCATCGCGGACGTTTAATCTCAAAGTTTCGGTAGCACGATTCTCTACAGTCGGTACTGACGAGAAGAGTTCGACATTTAAAATGTTCTGCCAAAATTGTTCATACAGAGCCCGCTAGAGGCGCTAATCAGTTTTTGATACGAAATTTCTCGATGACTAGCCGGTTGTCGGTAGTAGATAGTAGTAGAGAATCGAGCTACGGAGCACAGTCATTAAGTTGAGGTGTACAGTAACAAAGGCCGTTTTGGAGATAAGAGATGCTACGTACTGAGATTGATTGTTTAAAGACTTTCCCTCTTATTCATAAAAATAAATGAAGTTATGAAAGGCTTATAAAGAGTTTTGTTTCTTTTACTCCTTAGCGAAATGCAAAAGAGAAAACTAATTATAGTCGTTTTTTAACTAAAATAGGTTTATAGTGTGTTTATGAATAAGAGGGTAAAAATATATTTCCCAAATATTCTTATTTATACAAGGCTGTTACAAATTGGCGGTAGCGTTGAGCAATAAAATTTCTGTAAATGAAGGAAATGTGCGCTTTAAAAATTAAAACTTCCTAAAATATTTATAAATCGACTATTATTAGTTTAAAGATAGCGTAGCTGTAACGAAACTCGCTTTATTCAAGGAAATAAAATACGTACAATAGCTCAATAACGAGATATATTTTATTTTCATTGCGTACAATTTCCTCCATTGACTTTACGTCCAAATATCATTTATTTGATTGCCAACAGAATAACTGAATACAGTTGATTGAATGTTTCATAATTCAGTTGTTTTTCGTACACGATGACCTATATGAAGAGAAGTTGATTGAAATAATTCAGTATTAATCGATTACTTTATTCGTCAGCAAGTGGTATGTAGTAATTTAATGTTTTTTTTTTACTTTAATTCTTTAATATTATTTATTTCAGTGAATTTCGTCTCTTGGAGAGCATAAGCTGGCAATATTAAGCCTGATATGTCGCTAGTCGTCTCAAAATACCGGCCCACCGGGTTATAAGAGTGACGGAATGGAGGTTGTATCTGTATTGTGCACACATTTGGTTACTATAGACAAACTCCCGCACAGTTAGCTAGTAGATTTCAGTGGAAAAAGAGCACACAAGAGTAGACTCAGAGACAAGAGTTGTCACTTATATCATCAAATTTGTTTATAAAAAAATCATAAAATATTACTTATATTCTAAATAAAATAAATTATTCGCAAAACTTTTAGAACCGCAGATCTGATAATAAAACATGTTTTTATGTGATAATACTGAGAATTCGGTGTTTCTATTCGCTTCGTAGTATTGATAACGTGTTATCACGAGTACCACAAACACTCGAACGTAGGAACTGTAGCAATCTGTATCGACCCCAACATTACTATCTCTGCTTACTCTACAACGGGTCTGTAAAGTCTCCGGCTGGGACGAAGAGTATCCAATTGGAGGTACCGCGTCCTGGCCACTTTATGGTGACTGTTGAAGGAACACCGTCAGGTTTTTAGTCGGTATGCCCAATTTTAAAGCCGGAACGTCTAGCCGGCGGGAGAGCCTGACAGAACCCCGCTTCCTCCCTGGAGCGGGACGAGCAGTAATGCATTTTCCTGATGAAAAAAAAGGGTCACCCACCCACAGAACTCCCTTGGCAAGCGTAGCTTAAGTCAATCGAACAACGCTAGGATCTGAAATAAGTGACAATACATTTTGGTGTTATCTTAAAATGTCTCCTGGTTCCCACGAGGTAACGGCCGTTTTCAGTGACCTATCTATCCACTGTTTACTTACTAAAGTGAAGCATTATTGAAAACGATTTCTACGAAATCAGTTCAAGATAGATCAGTCTGACGCAATACTGTGAGAAAGCAATATTATGTTTATATCGATAGATGGATAGGGCATTTAAAATATCCCTAAGTACATACATAATAAAGGGTAAATGTTATGTTAAAATATTATTATGCAAATCTGAGTGAAACTAGGTGGTACGGCTAGTATTAAGTAAGTGTCTTTTCAATTTCTGAAAACTACCGTAATGATGATTACGATTTATTATCATATCTATTAACAAGTAGGTATTATGTGGCGATTGTCTGCTATGTATCTAAAGTTTTTATTATTGTTATTGATTTGCAAGATTACGGTGAAATCCTTTTACTTATCTCACAATTGAAGACATTGAACTAGCGTAAAAATGAATACTTAGTTCAATGCTCACGTTCGACCGTCTTACATTTATACATAGAGCATAAACAAGACTGGTTATAAACACTAACTTAAACCTTAAAACAAATAATAATATTATAATAGACAAAAAATATTATAATGAGATTCCACGACGAAAAAAACAATATTAAAAAGATTTGGGGTCGGACACTATACGCGTACGTATTCTACAAGAGATGTCTGCACGGCAGTCGCACTTATGCTGGGGCTACATTAGCGAGCGAAGATTCGTATGGTGTTGGCGCGACAAAAACATCGTGTTCGGGTATGGGCGATGTTCTTGTCTACATTAAGGCGGGCGAAGATTCGTGTCGAGTTGACGCGATGCATCGTGCCTTGTGCTATAAAATTGAATGAATTCTAACACTTTTTCGTTACTCCACTCCATAGTGTAAAAAATTAAATGCACGTCCGTCTCGCTTCAAAGTCTGGACGCCACTGAATTGACGTAGATGTAGCCACCTAAGCGAATATTGGCGCGACAAATCCCTTTGATTCGCGCCAGTTTACCGACAGCTCCTCGATACTACATCGTCTTCGCCCGAATACTACGCGATGACACGATGAACCCGGCCACATTCATCGCGTTAACACGAATATTCGCCATAGCCCGCTAATGTAGCCCCAGCATTACTGAAATAGCCGACAAATTGAATCGCAATTGTAAAATCAATTAAAAAATCCTTCGACCTCATCAAAGGGCATTATTCCTAGAAACAGAATGATAGAGTGCAATAAAATACACAAGTTATTATATTAACTAGCTGACCCGCGCAACTTCGCTTGCGTCACATAAGAGAGAATGGGTCAGAATTTTCCACGTTTTTGTAACACTTTTTTTACTGTTACTCTGCTCCTATTGGTCGTAGCGTGATGATATAAAATATGCTTTGCATCCCGGGAAAATGCAGTTCGCGACTTCGTTCGCCACCTGAATTTTCCCGGGATATGCGTCATTTTCCCGGGGTAAAAAGTAGCCTATGTCCTTTCCCGGGTATCAAAATATCTCCATACCGAATTTCATGCAAATTGGTTCAGTAGTATAGGCGTGATTGAGTAGCAGACAAACAGACAGACAGACAGAGTTACTTTCGTATTTATAATATTAGTATGGATTCACGAGAACTACCAGACGTGCAACCTCGTTGATGATGAAACCCCATCAAATCATATTACTAGGAAATAAACACGTGGATAATTTTACAAAGAATTTTCTTATTACCTCATATCCTATTATTTATATGATGTACTTGAGGTAAATAACTAGCTTATGCCGCGGCTCTTCCCATATGATACTTTTTTGGTCAACTGTCAAACGTAACTCTTAAATAACATCCAAATCGATTCAGCCGTATTTAAACAGAGAGCGTGTTGCGACAGTAGTATTTTTGATTTGAGTTCTTTGAAAATACAGACTATATTAAGTTCCTACTTATGTGTAAAAAAAATTCAATATCTTTCCATGGTCTGTCAATCTGTCATGTCTCAGTTAACTGGGCTGTGGAAGTCCGATAAGCAGCCGCTCTATGTAAAATACTGGTATTCGGCTGCATCCGGTAAGTCTGGAAGCCGACTTCAATATAAATGATAGAAAGGCTAGGCCGATACAAGTTAGTGTCAAGATCCATTTTTTATAGTATTTTATCAATACATATATCTTTGAATGAAATTCTATATAACTTCACCGGCATCAATTCAATCAAAGATATTATTAGATAAAAGAGAAAACATTATAAGAATACCTCGTATCATCTATTCTATAATTGCATTCCAGTAACTAGTGCGACACTAACATTTCTAAATAATCCTACGCAAGTATTCTGCAGTACGGGCTTCCCGCCTTCACACCACGTGCACCACAAACCAACAAACCTTGGGACAGGAAAAACATTTAAAAAGTTTTCCACTAGACATAATTATCCTTACTGTTGGACTATAATTTTCTCCAACTCACGCTTACGTCAGCAATTTTAAAGCTGTGTATGGATATCGCGAAACGTACATCGCGAATAGTTCGCTGTTGTGTTGGGAAGAGCACGCTCACTGAGCATGCGACGCATACGATCGCCCCTCAGAACAAAAGATATGTTCCGTGTGTTATCTAGCTTGTGCTAAAACAAACTTCGACGCCAATCGCAACGAAAAAAGACCCTCACACCTGCAGCGGTTAATTGTAATTATGTAAGCGATAAACTTATGTGTTCTCATTGAGAACAGTATTCAGGAAAAAATGGCTATATCAGCTATCTGATTAGGAGTTGAAGTTGCCATTGACGAAAACGTTATTGTTTGCGTACTCAGCTTGAACATACGTCGTTCGGGACGTAAGCATAAATCTACCGTCGCCGCGTCGGCGTCGTATTGCTTCAATTCAAGGCATTAGGGACGAACGATTCGCAGCGTATACTACACAAAGTCTGTACGCAGCCTTATGTATGTAGGTGTACGTCATTCTAATGCCCTATAACCTTTATAATGACTTGGTTTTCAATGTAAACAGGGCATTGACATCTAACCTATAGTTATTTCTCTATTATAAGCACGCTATTAGAGTTATATTTAGCTTCAATGTAACTATGTATAACGTAAGTTTTTCCCCAACATTTTCGGAAATATGTCTATTAAGCATATGGTATGTTCTTGCTTATTGTTTCACGCTAGGTGGGGTCGGCTTATCAAGATTAAGTCCGTATAGATAATATTGACTGATTTTATACTGTTGAACATCAAAATGATTCCTTGAATAAAGTTATCTAAGGAAGAAGAAATGGGCTTTTTTAAAAATTGCGCGAGACAGGATTAAATTTTACAACTGTCTAGATGGGTACATCAGGGAGCCATCTTATATTTTAAACTTAATTACATCGGTCACACTTCGGATAACGAAAATAAAATAAAAAACTTTTTACAACTTACGTATTTATTTTAATCTGCCTAAAACTATCGGACGAACTTATCATATTAGGCATTTCTCCAGTAGGAATCTTGCATTACAAATAGTAGTATTTATGATACCAAATTGTATAACAGAAAACCTAACTCTATAGAGTATTTCTAGCTAATTAATTAAGCATTTCAAGTGTCTCCACTTACAAACCACAAGCACACTTAGCGGGTTTTCACGTTGAGCTTTTTATCACATAGCGACACTTATCTGTTATCAAAGTCGGAATGTCCCGCGAATGCATTATGATAAAGATATCTATAGATATAGTAATATTGTAATATGAATACCGCGAACGCTTGCTATGAGTCAACAAATACCACGATTCTAGGTAAACTCGTAAATCAATACACTGATATTGGTATACGGAGTACAACTGTTACAGTTTGCTTGATATGATTTTGTTCTTGGGAACTAGGTTTTTATAAGTTTAGTTTTCTCTCAATTTTAAGATAATCTTGCATTTAAGTTCTCAAAATACGATACGAAAAACGATAAAAAGGTTCCGTTGGTACGGCATGGCACTTTAATTAGTAGCTGCTATCTTCTGCTCGCGACTTCGTCCGTGTGAAAATATTGCTAAGAATAAAAGTTCTAATTGTTAATCCAGGTTATAAACTATCCATGTAGGTACCTACTTAATTTTATCAAAATCTGTGCAGTACTTTTGGCGTGATTGAGTGACAAAAATGAATCGAAACCTTCAAACTTTTGCATTAATAATATTCGAAAGATTATGTTTCCAGCGTCTAAGCCTACCTTTGTACCTTATTAATATAAACAAGAAGCTATTTTCACGTGTCTTCGGTAGCATGTGAAGCCTTTAGAGTGTCATAAAAGAGGTTTCATGCTATTAAATATCCTGATAATTTGAATAACCATTCTCCGTTCGATTCTATGAAACCTTTTCAATTGTTAGAACTATAAGACTGGCCAGCCAGTGAATACAATTGAAGAGGCCATACAAATTTAAAACTTTACCTTTCCATTTTCAATTTAAACTCTCATCGAATCTTTTACAAATGTATAAGTACTTATGTTTTTAAAGAACCATTTATAATATTGGAAAAAGTTTTCAAACGAATCAAGTTTGTTCAATTAAAAGTTAGCGATTGTAGAATATTTATAAATTAAACTTTGCTCTAATTAAGGAGAAACTGGCTGTGACTGTTGTGATTCAACATTCCTTGTAAAATATATATCACTATGTTCAATATAAATCTATTTTGGTATAGTATTCACCTAAAGGGCAACTTTTGCCTACGATTTTGGTCCCGGATGATGAGTGTCCATCTGTACCTACATGAATTTTTTTTGGCAAATCAAATTATCAAATCAACTGTATGTTGTGTTCATATGTAACACTCTTGTAAAAAAGCGAGGGCTCGTACCCGGGGCAGCACGTCAATGACTTTTCGAAGTTATGTGTGTATAAGAAATAATTGTCACTTGTTCCAACAGTGAAGGAATACATCGTGATGCAACCTTGCATGCCTGAGAGTGGTGGATCCAAGTCCTAACCCCTCCCTCATTTCAGAAGGAGACCCTAGCCTAGCAGTGTGACATTAATGGGTTACATTTATATATTTATATACTGAGGGATTAATATTTTTACAATGTATAAATGAGTTTTTAATAACCTTAATAAGTTCATACATACTATAATGCAAAAAGACTATTTCCCCGACCTAATATATTTTGCTAGGCAAAGTGATAACAGATGTGAACCACAATCAAAACGTTACCTGATAAAGTATCTGGTACTAATCCGAAAGCTGTGGAACTAGCTCTTAGTCCTACAGATTATGAGCTTTTGAAAGTACGCAGATTTAATGTTAGTTTAGGCGAGGTTTTTTGTCTGTTGATTCGGTAGTTAAACTAATTTGGCTTGAACAACTTTGATAACAATTTGAAAACATACTGCAGAAGTTAGAGCATTCTGTTATTAATGGTTAAACTACCGAATATTTGAAATTAATTAAGAATTATTGTGAGATTTATAGGCTCTGAAATTTATTTTCATTGTTAGTTTTAATAAAGCGTGATTTTTCTATTTCTTCATTTCTCCTTCAAAGAATCGTTATAAAGTATCTGTCAGAATCTCCATACATCTGTCAAAATTGTTCCAGTTTGATTCGAATAAAGTTTGCTTGTTATCTGGTTGTCGTGCTATAAAAAGGTATTTTTAGGTGTAAACAAAGGGAATTTCGTATTTTTATAGATTTGTTGATGGCATATTAATTATTATCGGATAGTGTCTGAGTTAGTGGTAAAATTGGCAGTTAGAAGATATAGATATAGCAGTGGTACTGTATATCTATATCTTCAATACAACTTAAGTTAAAGATACTATCGTGTACAATTCGCAGTATATAATTTACCAATATACGAAAATTTAAAGGAAAGGTCTGACTGCGTCGTCGAAATTTAAAGCGTCGCGAAGCCTTATACCTTTCAGTGCAATTTTTATCTTGGCAATTTTAAGCCGTATTATGATGTACATAAAGTTGATATTCAATTGTTAGAATAGGTACTATCCACTTGACTTCCACTCAGTCCATCTGCGCTGGCTCTCGGCTTCGAGTTGAGGATAGGTAATATAATAGGGCTTAGGCGTCAACTCGGGCAACAAAAAACTCGGCCTTGCCCGAGATTACTATTTTCCGAAATTAATGTCGTCTTTTCGGCCAGTTTACTCCTAACAAAGATTATAGTAATAAATTCTGCAAATACTTCACAATTTTGAAAAGTCCGTCCTCAGTATACCTAAAGATCAGTTTAAAAAAGCCAAACGAAATAAATTATTTTAATTAGACTTAACAAAAATATTTAATGTATAAAGCAATGTTTTTTTACATTAGGTACAATCGTCATGATTATTTTTAAACTAAAACAATAACAAAAAAAACAAAATATTAACATAAACAAAATATGGTTTCCTAATGTAAAAAAACATTGCTTTATACATTAAATATTTTTGTTAAGTCTAATTAAAATAATTTATTTCGTTTGGCTTTTTTAAACTGATCTTTAGGGGCTTAGGCGTCAACTCGGGCAACAAAAAACTCGGCCTTGCCCGAGATTACTATTTTCCGAAATTAATGTCGTCTTTTCGGCCAGTTTACTCCTAACAAAGATTATAGTAATAAATTCTGCAAATACTTCACAATTTTGAAAAGTCCGTCCTCAGTATACCTAAAGATCAGTTTAAAAAAGCCAAACGAAATAAATTATTTTAATTAGACTTAACAAAAATATTTAATGTATAAAGCAATGTTTTTTTACATTAGGAAACCATATTTTGTTTATGTTAATATTTTGTTTTTTTTGTTATTGTTTTAGTTTAAAAATAATCATGACGATTGTACCTAATGTAAAAAAACATTGCTTTATACATTAAATATTTTTGTTAAGTCTAATTAAAATAATTTATTTCGTTTGGCTTTTTTAAACTGATCTTTAGGTATACTGAGGACGGACTTTTCAAAATTGTGAAGTATTTGCAGAATTTATTACTATAATCTTTGTTAGGAGTAAACTGGCCGAAAAGACGACATTAATTTCGGAAAATAGTAATCTCGGGCAAGGCCGAGTTTTTTGTTGCCCGAGTTGACGCCTAAGCCAATAGCCAATCATTAGAGTATTGACATTTGCATACTGTGCCAATAACTTGAGATTTACGTTATGTGTGTTAAGCGTATCATTTTGTATAAATATAGTAAGGCCAGAGTGGTGGACTCAAGGTATAATCTTTCCCCGTTTGAAACGAGACCTTGTCCAACAGTGGGAGAGAAGCGGCCTAAAAAAACAATACACATTTTCTTTACGTCACGGCGTATACGCTATTTCAATAGATTGACACATTAATATTAAATTTTTTGGCACAATATTTTTACAGGAATAGAGATACCTCCAAGCCGTCCTTAGACTTCGAAGCTTTGAAGAAGAAATCTCGTTGGACAGCTTCGTTTACCCGTTTAATATATACTATTTGGGCACCATAGCTAAATTATTATAGGCAATAATAAATGAAGCTAGTCGCTCTGACTGGATATCGTTCGCGCTAAGATTTTGATGCCACAATGTAAAAGATTATAATATATATTCTTCATAAATCTTATAATTATTCATAATAATAATTAATTCTACGAACTAAAACAAAATATGAGCTCAGAATAAAATTATAATTACATATACAAAACCTATTTATGTAATTTGCCAATACGATATCGCTACTCAGAATAAAATTATATATAATAAGCTACCAAGAAATCATCTCGCACATCATTGTTACACAAGCGCTATTTTGATAACGTTATATTTACTGCTTAATTATAATAATAGCTATATTTAACACGCTAATTTACTATGCTACATCAATAATAAATCGCAATTTAAATTACGCTTCCGATCGGAGTAAATAATTATACAAAACAAATATCAAATAGATTTGTTCAAATAAGTAATTATGGTCTCCAAATACCGAATAATATTGTTTGGTTTGCCGTTAAACGAAAATAAATATAATATTTCGCGTCTCATATATAAATTAACGTATATTCTAATTTTCTAAAAGCGATTTTAAATGCTTATAATTATGGTAGGTTTTGGCATGACGTCATGTTTTTCTTCGCTTTATCAACGCCGGTATCTCGAGTGATGTAATAATGAGTAATGTTTGCAAATAATCTGAACGTTTTTTAATTACGTAATTGGCGATATTGTTATCATCATCAGATTTTAATGACGAGATTTAAGAATATAGATGACGATGATGATGCAAGCCGTGTTCTGACGTCAAACCTAAAGCAGGACCACAATATGAGGTAGTTGGAAAACTTCTCATTTTATTGAACTTGAGTTACCAAATATTAAACAATTTTTACAAAAGTTTTAGTTTGCAGCAGTGATGGCCGAGTGGTACCTATACGATTGGTCAACGGTTCGAACCCGAGGCATCACACTGACCAATGTCTTTTCGAAGTAATATGAAATACATATATTGACGGCATGCAAAGTCCCCAACTCGCACTTGGCCGAGGTGGACTCAAAGCCTAAAAGCCTAAAGGCCTAAAGTTTCTTCATTGTAATAAATAGGAAGTTTTTATATTGAAGTTAATAATTGTCGAAAGGTCCTTTTAGGCTGCGAGACTAACTATGTAGGTAAATAATAAAAATGCGTGTATTTTAATGTGAAAACGAGGAACTAATGTTTTACATGATTCATATCTAGGTTAATAGGCTTACGCGGTAATCGATTTAGATCTAATCTAGCATTCGATTGCGAATACTAATGCGATATACCACAAATTATTATTTAATTGCCTTCAATGTTTAGAATAGGTAATCAGACGTGTTAGAATATGTTAAACTACAACTGTTGTATCTACTGTAGTAGACCATTGAAATGTTACATGAGTTTTACATTTCTTAGAGGACGCAATTTTATTTTTGGAACATGTAGGGGGGTCAACAGAAGCTTAATTTGAAGTTTGTGGGGTCGCCACCCTTGTCCCCCGGCCGCCATCTTGGAAAAGGGGGTGGAAACACTTTTTTCGCTATATCTCCAAAAATAAAATTGCGTCCTCTAAGAAATGCAATATTCGGACTTCAAATTGTAACATTTCAATGGACTATAGCGCTTTCGTATTAGGATAATAAAAACATGAAACTATTTAATTCAAATTAACAATTTAGAATGTATTTTGACTAAACTACCCTTAACTTCTTGCTAACAAAAACTTACTTTGTTACTAACTACTACTCATTCCGAAAATTATTGATTTATTTCAATTATCTCGGCTTTATCCGGCTTACAACTTACTTTAATAAATTATACACTAAAGCCTATCGATAATCACTCTACCTATTAGTGAAAACCGCATGAAAATACGTTCAGTACATTTCGAGTTTATCGCGAACAGATGATAGATACAGCAAGGGGACTATATTTTAAAATATGTGGTGATAACAAAGAGAGGCTCATCCTATCTCTTCAATGCTTTATTTTGCCGATTGCCGCGAAAAACCTACTAGTCCTTTGTCTCTAGTAAATCCCTATGACGCAAAAATATAACGAACTTTGTATCCGTCATTTCGATATTTTCCGGATTTTCCGAACAAAATGTCAGTGCATCACTCAAATGTCCATTTTCAGGGGAAACAGCTCAACCAGACTGAACCCGCTACACTCAATGCGATACGCGGAATAGTGAATATAAGCCTTTGCCAAAATTATAGAGTACCCATTGACATTAAAAAATTACTAAATTATAATAATCTAACTTTTATATTATAAACATACTGTGTATTAAAAAGTATTCATGGATTTTATATTTTTTAACAGTTAGAATATATCTTACACAAGGATTACAGGATTTGTATAGTGGTAGTCGCTTCAGAGTCAAAGTCAAATATGCTTTATTTCATAAACTTTAACAATTATTTGAAATGGGCATAATATTTTTTATTTACCACCATTTCGGAAAAGCTGTTGCTCGTAAGAAGAAACGGCAAGAAACTCACGGCTCGTTGTTTGAAAATGAAAATATTTTCATATACAACAATGTCATATTAATGATTTATGTCTTGAGACAATGTTGATGTCTTAAGACGCGCTATTTTACTTTGTGTTTAAGGCCCCTTGTATGCTACGTAAATCTTCGACACTCAGTAGTCTTCAAGCTTACTCGTACATTAATTATTAAAATTTTGTTTTTTTTTCATTCTTTTCAACATTGCACGCAGTGCAGATTTACGTAGCATACAAGGGGCCTTAAACACAAAGTAAAATAGCGCGTCTTATAGTTCGTCATCATCTACGTCTACTATAAAAAAAACAAGAAGTATGAATCTATAATAACAAAGGTGTGTATATATTAATAAATTATAATATTAGTATAGATAATATTATCTATCAACGAAATAGAGATTTAGGTGTTCTCAGAATTCGTTATCACGTCAATAATGTGAATGAGATTGAATGGTACATTCCGGGAACATGATAAGGTATTAAGCACATACATTAATATTATAGCTCGAGTTACATATGTTTCCGAGAAACTCGTATGATCACAGTAATGGACGTCCGGCTTCGAAGATGTGCCAATTTTAGCCGTAAAAACGGATATTTATTATACCTAGAGCAAAGCTAATATAGATACGTCTAATATATTTGATATTTTTATTATTATGTTTTATTATGTTACTTGTATTTTCTCGAATCTGCGTGGTTGGCAGATTGATGTTCTGTGTACCTTTTTAGCTTGATTAATTTACTGTATGACAAGATGTATGGACGTAAACAAAGCAAAGGAAGTTTGTAAGGATGTTACGAAGTGGCGTTCTCCGGTCTTTCTCTACCCCTATGGGAAAAAGACGTGATTTTATATAATTCTGACTGTCTGTCTGTTACACTATTGAACGGCTGAACAGTCATTGAAAAAATTCAGTCAGGTCGACAAATATAGAGAGATACTTTTTTTAAGCCACGTCTAAGGCCTTTCGGGCGGCTTGAACAACTATGACACGAGGTTGACGTTTGTTATATCCATACGATAAGAAGATATACTTTTATGAACAAAACAAACACATGTGAAGCCGCGGGTAAAAGCCAGTTTTGACCACAATTACAACATACATTTAGTCAAGTGATTATTAAAAGTCACATTGTAGTTTTAAACTTGACACATCATGCTCAATTATCACACTCGATGCAATTTTACTATGAAACTATAATATTATAACACTTCTAGGAAACAGAGAGGAAATACCCAATTGTCGCGAACTCACGAACATATATAAATTGCGGTAGGTATGTTACTTAACATTAAAAATGCTATTTTGTACGAATAGGTTTTGGAGAATTTTAACACATAAATAATATTGACTATAGCGCAATTCTCTACAGCCGGTTCAAACTAGTATCGAGAATTTGATATTCAAAATTTACTGTACAGCAATCTACAGTCGGTACTATTGAGCATCATCAGTTTGACATTTAAAATGTTCTACAAAAATAGTTCCTACGGAACCCGCTAGAGGGGCTGATCAGATTTTCGTGCAAAATTTCTCGATAACTAGCCGGTTGTATTATACAATAGTAGTAGTAGAGAATCGCGTTACTGTAAATTGTCGGTAAATACATAACAATAACAACAAGATAACAAGTAACTAAGCTAGACAACATGTCTGCCTGGTATCGCATACAAGTGCGTTACATAATTTGTTGTTATTTTGACATTTAATCACGACAAGCAATCGACATTTTTTCTCAATTCTTGCATACCTAGATTTTATCTTTGATGTCAAATTCACGGTTTTCCAAATCTATCATCATCAACCTTAGATAACTATCTTATCCATCCAATACGTAACATGACAGACAATTCAATCCATTATTCTAAGCCTAATGATCTCGATGAATCTTTTTCTTTACATATTTCCTAAAAATTACTTTTTTTTTGGACCCGTATCTTTTCTTGTGCTAGGCAAGGGTCTCCTCCCCAACGAGGCAAGGGTTGCGAGGGAGGCTTTGAGTCTACCACGCTGGCCAAGTGCTGGTTGGGGACTATGCATGCACCCATAAAAGTATAAAACAAATTTTTAGGCATAAGTTTCATCACGATGTTTTCCATCACCGTTAGAGCAAGTGATAATTATTTCTAATACACACATATCTTCGAAAGGTCATTGGTGTGTTGCTTCGGGTTCGTAACATCGACCACGAACATGGGAGGCCAACTTATTAATATAAGATAGCTTTACGTAATTAGCAAAAGTATGACGTAAATCTGTCGACGACACATGTTATCTCATTTCTTTTACAAAAAGCGGGCAAAAGCACACCTATTCATCCTAATGACGTCGGTTTAGTGACGCGTGATGTAGTCATGTGAAAATATGTGTGGTTTGACGTCATCGCCACGCCTGTGCCCTGCTAACAAAGGTCACTGATAACCAGTGGCTAGGTCACTGGTTACGTAGAATGACGTAATACCAGGATTTTCTTTTTTATTTCTTAATGATTCATCTCTTAGCGTCAACCGCGGTCAGTTACTATGCGAATCAGTATTGCTTTTTATTAAAGCGAGCGGTGAAGTTAATGTTTTTGATTCTTATATTATTAATGCGAATGATGGTGCGGATACGTATGTTTGTTACTTTTTCACAACAAACTACAAGACGAATTTTGATGCATTTTTGTACACAGATAGTGTATAACCTAGATTAACGTATAGGATTCTTATTACACCGGAAAATCTATTCACACGAATGAATTTGCGTGCAGATGCTAGTATGTTATATGTTTTTGTCATAGAAGATCGCTTATCTATTGAGTGATCAAAACCAAATTGAAAATTCGCTGTAAGTGTTGGTCAATTTTCCAAATACAATTTCGCGATAGCCACTCGATAGCTACCTCGATAGTAATAGAAGTGGCCATATTGGCATCCACCCACCTTTTTTTCATAAGAACCTTTTTCTAGTTTTCAGGCATACTGGCTTTTTTAGTAATAAAACGCAGAAAATATAATTACTATATTTTAGTGTTTCGAAATAAGGTAAAATGGTACTGATTCCTTTTATAAATAATGGTACGGAACAACTCGCACCTGGCTATTTTAACTGTATGTCTCTTAACATTTTCAAATGTTAAAATCAGTTACAGTAATAAATCATGACTTGTAATAGAAAATGTTTAATGTATAGAAATTGTGCGTAACATTTACAACGCATAGCTACAATATTCATGCTAAGTATTCCATCCAGTTTTCATTACCCCACTCATAACAAACAACATTGGTTGCTCTCAAATAATTTCAAATTAAATTGCTAATTACGAAATAGTTTACATAAATTGCTCCACAGGGTTTCAGTCTATAACCTAACATTATAGTGTGGAATATCGTAATTAACTGTTTTGAACGTACAAAATTACAGATTAAATACTAAATTGGTATTTTCGGTGGTTTGGAACGCAACTCGCGTATGATATTCTAACGTGCTTATTTTGAAATCTGCGGTTTGTTTTAATTAAAGACTGGCTTCATTTTCTAAGCAATATTTGTATTAAAATAGGTTATTTAAGTCATATTTTATAAAAAATTGCTGGATATTATTAGTTTGATGTTCAGATACAATTTATAGACTACCTAAATTACTCGTAACCGTCTTGCATGACAAGATGTATGGTTGTGAATGAGGCAAGGAAAGTTTGTACAAAAAAGTATCAAGTGGCATTTTCTGGCCTCTCCCAATCCCTTGGGAAAAAGACGTGATTTTACGTGTGTATGCATGTATCAACAGAGCAAACCCAAGAAAGAAAGAAATTTTCTACGCCTATTATATAAAGCCGCAGAAATAAGGTAGTTTTCTATACCTGTACATTACATAACATCATAGCTACATAAAGTCCATAACTATACAAAGGTATATAATATACTTCATCCGTGGAGTCCCGAAATTGAATAGCCTAAAGCCCTGCGGGTAACAACGGGTGAAATAACACGATAATATTATTACACGTGCCTCCAACATTACTGAGAATAGATACATGTTCCAATATAAATTGAAACGAAGCCATTCAGTGTATCATTACGATATCTAGGTTAGTTTCTAGGTAAATCCTATTCTATCGAGCTAATACGAGGCTTCATATACCCTTTCTTGCAACTTTATCTTACTAATTATAATTATATTATTATAGTTTTCTTACTTCTCTTATAAATGTGTCAGTTTGGATGTTTGGATAAATGTTTGTTACATACCGGACATATTGTGACGGATCTTGATAGAATTTCGTACTGTACGTACAAAATTCTATCTGTTATCTTGATAAATATGACTTGGATTAAAATATACAATACTTTTTATCCCAGGAAATTCTAAAACGCGGGCAAGGTCGTGATTAGAAGCTGATATAGGTATGTAAAATTAGCTAATGTCCAGTTAAGATATTAGTGTCACCCTTAAATTATTACTAGGGACCACACTGCATACCATACTGGCCTGATGAAGTGTAGCTTTATCTTAAAAGTATGGAGTAAATAGAAAGAAACAACACATACATATATTAGCGTAAAATCTGACCAAATGATTGAGAATATTTTCTGTGACGTCCTACACCTTACACCATAGCAAGTTAGTTTTGGGATGTCACAAAATATCAAATAATATTATCCCCGATCGAACTACCTTAAAAAAATTAAGAGTATAAACAATGTTATTTATCTAGACAATATTAACATACTAATCACACGGCATACTGCGAAATCTTAGAAACGCTGCTACGAAAACCTTTGCTAAGAATCACTAGATTTGTATTTCCAGACTTTACTTGGATAATTGTTACACGGAACGCCACGTGACTTCTAAGAACATTATTATTTGTGGAGTTCACCGTATTCACAGTATTGTTTTGACAAGATAGCATTTAAACACATATTGTACCTTTTATATTAAACTTTTATATTATATTGCAACACTTAAGGCAAGTCTCGCTGCCTATGAATAATTTTTAGATACTCTTTCTGCTAGTTAAAATTACAGCAAGCGTACGAAAAATAATACCAAAACTACATCTCACTGCTTTTAAACAAAAGTGCCACAAATCAAAAAGACTCCCATCAATTCAATTTCAATAAGCAATAAAAAATGAGTTCAGTATTTTTGTAAGCCTGATAAAATGTAAATTTTTATACAGATAATTATTTTGATTTTTTTTGACTTAATGGCCTTTTTGTTTTAAAGCTACGTCGGATAAGTGGTCAAACGAAACCGGCCTTATTTTAATATTTTAAACGAATGCTACAAGAATAGAGAGTTCTCAAAAGTTTTCTATTCTACCAATTTTACATTTTATCCGGCTACCGGCTACAGTGTTTCAAAAAACTTTTTGTGTGTATGATTGATAGGTGCTGTATCCGATAGAAACGCTTGAGTTGTCAGGAGCATGGTTGAAAAACGATTGTTAGAAGAATAGGATTGAATAAGTGTTTAAAGTGAGACTTCTTTAGGTACACAATTGATTGAACTCAGACTTTTTACAAAAATATTATTATGTGTGAGTGCACCTAATGAATCAATTTGTGAATAGAGGGGCGATTTTCTAACACTATCGACAATCGAGTTTGAGTATCCGTAAAGATAATATTTAGGTAAAACTAATCTGAATAATATAGCAGCATTTAATGACTTTGCTAGGTATGACTAATTTTTACCCAATTTTCATACATTTGTTACTCGAAAACGATACAACAGTACCGAGTGCGGTAAATCGTTCTCGTGAACCCCATTTTATTGCAATTGAATAGGTAAGTATTTCTTGGCTAAATAGAATACGTTTTCAGATCGAACAATCATGATTAACTCATCGAAAAGAATTTCTTTAAAATGTTTATTAAACGATAAAAATAGACAGGTACCGAGTAAATGGAGTTACGAGAACAAATAACAATAAGATTCCAACGGCTAACAATACGATAGTTCTTAGAAAACGATTGTGCGATCAATATGGTATTATGGAAACATGCCAAATGTTCCTCTGTCTTTATTCACGCTCATTGACGTAACTGCTACTTATAAAGAATTATCTTTATTGTTTACTAGCTGATACCTGCGAGTACGCTTATGTTAAAGGGTTAGAGATCTATCGACTATCTCCTAATAGATAGATAGATAGCCGTGTTAAAAGATTACCACGGATTTTTCCATCTACGGTGAGAAAGTATTCTTGTGTTACGGAAAATTGGTTCAGTGGTTTCAGAGATTAGTCTCTACGAAGAAACTAAATGCTTCCATCTCTTTACATTACTAGGTATATCTTCTATATTATTTTACTCAAAAGGTATATTGACCTAAAAATATAAATGCGAAAATTTGAATGAATGTTTATTACTCAATTATGCCAAAACTACGCAACGGAATTCTATGAAAATTGGTGCACAGATCGTGCATGCTCTAGAGATTTTTACATAAATACTTTTCCCAGGGATTTTTTTGACGCGTACGGGCACAAGTTAGTATTAATATCAACACAGCATTATAGATAAATAAGGGAATCAGGCTTAGTAGCATTTGGCATATAGCACTCAGTTTCCAAGCTTAAGGCCAACAACAGACAATTTGGGCAAGTATTTATTCTACATAGATTACATAGAATCGAAACGAACTCTCGGCAATATGATCGTCGAATTCATTTAACCTTTACACTCATTCAATTCATCTTTTGACTTGGCATTTAACTTGTCTACAAAACATTAGGTGCAGATCAATGACCGTATCTGTATGTCATTCCTCTAGTATCTTAAAAGCCACTAATACAAGCTATTAATCCCGCCATTACGTGACATCTGTCATGTAATGAAGCAGGTGTAAATACCAGAGAACACCTCATAATGTTTACCCGTTCTTAGTTTACGCGTAGCCTACGTCACGGTACAGTGTAATAGGTACGAGGGTGTTATGTGTATTTTAAATATGTTTATTAAAAACGTAGTAGTTTTTGCTTTATGGAAAGTTGTTCTTTACCCAAGGATTTCCACCTTAGGTTAGGTTAGGTTAGGTTTCCTGGGCTTTTTCCGCACTTAGCCTCTTAAATGGGCCTTTGTGCGTGTATCTACCCTCTCTCATTGTTGCGTTGATTCGCCCTCACTCCAGCCATCCTAGTTCTTCCCAGAACTTCAGTAGCTTTTTCAAGTTGCTGCAGGCTTCCTGGAGTGTTGTTGTCAATATTTTTGTTCGCGCTCGTTGGTCCGCCACGCTGTTGCATTCCACGAGTACATGTTGTGGTGTTTCCTCTGCCTCCATGCATCCTCTGCACAGAGGGCTGTCCGTCACGCCTATTGTACATAGATGTTTGTTTAGGGGACAATGGCCGGTTAGGAGGATTTCCACCTTATTTGTAGGTGTTTTTTTGCTCAGAACTATTTTCTTCATAATTTTTTTTGCTACTATTCTATTATTATTACGATTTTTGGTCGAAATTATTCGCTATGTCTTAAAAAAATACTGCTTAAATAATAGCGTAATTTATGCGAAGTTGAAATTGAGGTTTGAAATCGAAACTGGTTTCGTGGTATCGTGTATGTTTATAGAGTTCCAATTTTTTCGATTATAGAAAGATCTCTCTTTTTAGCTAATTTAAATAATTTTGTATAATCTACTGTTAGTCTACAATTTGTATGCGAGGGATTACTACCTATATATGTACACTTGCTGTCTATTATATCGATCGCAAAGTTGCAATTGCAACAGCAAATTATGAAGCCAGCATTTTGAACTCATTTTACGTTTTGTCTAAACTCTAGCAATAGTTTTTTTCGTCAAGAAACAAACCCAACTCGAAAACCATACTCTGTACTAGCAAACTTCAAACAAACCGAAACACAAATCGTTACCTACTTACGCCATTCTCTTGCACGCTATACATAGATCTCAAAATACAGCCCAGGTAGACAGTTTAAAGGGGAAAATTGGACTATGTACGTTCCTAATAGTTGCTGGTGCGAGTAAAGTCAAAATTGCCGGCCAATTTCCCGTGTATCGGCTCGAAATGTTTCGAGTTACTTGTTAATTGGCTTCCATGTTCTCGCCGTCTCTTCTCATTCAGTTTCAATTTAGGAGGAACGGTTTTAATGCTGTTTTATTAGAACCCTGTATTGGATTTCTTTTCGAAATTGTAGAGCTTTTTAAACTTTTGAAACATGAAATAAAATTAATAATAAGCCTTTTTAAGTAAACATATTTCGATAAATAGATTGACGCAAAATGGCTAAACATAGAAAAATGTAGTCAGATGACTGAAGACTTTTACTAGATTATGGGATATTGTACAGACGCTATAAAGTATCGAGAGATTGACATTTAAAACTTACTACAAAGATAGTTCTTACATCGCCCGCTAGAGGCGTTGATCATATTGTCATACGAAAGTCTATAGATAGCCGATTGTCGATAATCGATAAAAGAAGGACATCGCCTTTTTTGGTAAAATGAGTTTTTATTTTGCTTTGGCATTTTAATGTTTTCCATCAAGCAAGACGATTGTTGATATTCGACTACATCACAATGTTTGCAAGCGTATATTTAATAGAAGGTTTAATGAATACAATTATTAATTCCATTACCTCCAGCCTGACCTAAGTCAATGATCCAATGCATCACAACATTCGAAATTGTCAGCTAATCCAATACGGCTCAGATTACTGCCATCTCTCGACAACAATGTGCCAATGAAGCGAGCATTATCTAATAAACTATTGTCTATACAATCCACTTGCTCTTAACACGTTCAATGAGATATAACTTCCTTTGAACTGCATTTAGATCGTAATTGGATCGTCTCCTGTAGCTACTGCTTGCGATTCAACCCGCTTTGAAGATTTATCGTGACCTTTCCACTATTGTTGCAGTGAAAGGAAATCTAGGTCTTTGAAACAGGGATTTTAAATCTATTTTTCTATTTCAAAAGAATTGTATATCCTATCTTTGGTTGTATAGTTTTAGAGATTATAAACTTAAGATCAATGTTTACCTCATTGAGTCTATTTTATTTCTGTTGCAAGATTTTCTATTTACTGAGAAAATAGCGCTGACAACTGAACATTACGACGTTTGGCTAGACAAGATTAATTCATTCTCTATACACTTGAGGCGCTGATCAGTAGCGCGATTCTGTACAGTCGGTACTGTCGAGTATCGAAATTTTGACATTTAGAATGTACTGCCAAAATATTTCCTACGACACCCGTCAGAGGCGCTGATCAGATTTTCATACAAAATTTTTCGATGCCAGGTCAGTAGTAGTAGTAGTAGAGAATCGAACTTTTGAATGAATATCTGTAATATTCATTCAAAGGTTCTTAATAGCTACCTGCCTGCCTCGGTGAAAGCTTGAATTATAATTTTACCTGTGTAAATAGTGTTTAATAAAATTCGTAGATTTGTATCAAAATACAGATGGTATCATGTTCTATAACGTAATAATCCAATGTTCAGTCTACTGATCATCTAAAGCCTTCACTTAGTCAACGACTACTCAATTACTGTAAAGCGGAATCGACACTTTAAGTGCTCTCCACAGCAGCGAGAGGACTAATTCCTATTACGCTCAGCATTCGACATTCATAGTTACTTCGAACACGACAACATAGGTATCAGAAAATGTGTTAGTAATAAATCTTTTTAGAATTTAATTTGAACTTTGCTCTGTTGCTAACCAAGACTGCTCGCCGCCATTGAATTTCCGAGTAAACCGCAACTACGTTATTGCTAAGTATGAACTATGATTAATGTTAGTAATTTCTAGAGAATTTTTTAAATCTACCTTCAACTTTTCAAGGTGAAGTTCAAATAATAATATGTTCTTGCATTATTAGGTTTTTGTATTAATATTAGTTTTAAGTTTTCACGATGAATGTAAACTAAAAGTAAAGAAATCGTTAGCGTAGTAGTTAAGGTCGCCTCTCCGCTACCCTCGCGATGAAAACTCGAGGGTTCGATTCCCGCACGGAACAATTATTTGTGAGATCCACAAATAATTGTTTCGGGTCTGGTTATTCTTAGTGTCCGTTATTTGGATGTTTGTAAAAAGTTTCCGCGACACAAGAGCTAACTAAGAATTCTTAGCACGGGAGTTGTCTATAAAAAGAACATTCATTTAAAATTCAACTAGTCTTCTTTCTTTCCTCAAGATTTGTAATCTAATCATAGAATTCTTATTTGCTCAATGAAAAAGCCGTTAAGGTGATAAGTTGTGCGTGTTTTTTTTCCCATTATCCTTTTAGAATTAATGACATGATGACGTAATGGGAAATTCGGTCAGTATATAGTGTAAACCGGTCGTCTTCATTTACATCCTTGTACGGTGGTTGCGGTCCACTAATCGTACTTACTTTTTGTCTGTTTTTCTTCAGATTTGTGAAACAATTATGGCAATATTTTTTTATTGGTGTAGTTTTAATTATTACTGTTGAATACAAAAAAGTTGCTTTTTTTAGCCCGTTGTTGCCCCACTTCTGGGCAAGGGTTTCCTCTGAACAAGTCTGGGGTTAGCTTAGGGCTTGAGTTTATAACTTGCTCAATAAATTTGTTAAACAATTTTTATCCATGTAAAGTTAAATTTATTTTTTTCCAGAGCCACTTTTATTTTGCACGTAAAATACTAAAATTTTATTTACGTTTTATTTAAAGTGGTTGCAAAATTAGTATTTTCCGAATTTGTAGTTCTGGAATCCGAATTACATGTGTACTTAATGTTTAGTTTTAGATAGGTAGGTAATTTTTGATAATTATTTATTTAATTTGGTAAATTTAAAAGTTGTTTATTTCAGTTGGGTTTTTTAATTACGAAATATGTTTTGTATGTGGCAAATTGATGCGATAAAATATATAGACACGTAAGAAAAACGTTCAATACCTACAGTCGTAAGTTTCATATAGGCATAATGTGGTAGAAACCCAGTGGGTACGTATTTCCCACTTTATAATATAGAAAGATAACGGTTACTTCTGCTTGGTAAAACCATAAATAACTTATAAGTAAAGAACTGAGGAGAATATTAATATGTTGAAGACATGTGAATTCTTGATGTGTAAGGAAATCGGGTGTCTCCAAGGATTTGACACTCAAAAAAGTGACGTCAGAAATGGTTTATATCTACTTCTACAGATAGGTAGTTACTAATATTATGAATGTGTAAGTCGCTCTGACACTACTTTTACGGTTAAGCTATGTCACTGATCATAATGAAATTTTACCAAAAGCCTTTTTATGTTCTTCAAAAGTCGGATTGGTTTTTCGGATTTCTTTAAAAGCTAATATATTTACATTTTATAAAGTGTACTGTTCAATATAGTACTTGATGTTATCTTTTTCATTTCTAGTTCCACATAATATGCTTTCGTGTTTATGTGTACTTTGTAACAATGATTTACGCAGAATCGCTGAAAACCTCATAATTTATTTACAATTACTCGAATAATAAACAACATGTAAATAAGTACTGAACTCACATAGTGACTTCCAAAACAGTTTTGAACAAAACGCATTACCAATAGCACAAAAACGAATTGGCAGCAAAACCTATAAGTAATCGATTGTCTCCACATAACATAACAAACAAGGAACCGTCCAATATTCCACAAATAGTTCAACATCAGTACATTGTAATTGCAATTTTTAGCGCGTATTACAAGCACTTCGCCGAAACGAGGCATTCGAATGACCAGTAATTATGTTGAGCTACAGAAAGACCGCTTTATACCACGAACACGGCAATTAGACTCTTCATTAACCAGCTACTAAGAAGAGATATACAAGAAAAAATGTTTAAATCACTCAACTGGATAACTAGTTTTGAATTTTCGCAAGTAGTTAATAAAATGGCGCTAAAATGTTCGGTTCCAGTGAATGGGCGCTTTTAATGTTATTAGTTACAGATGCTTGACTGGGTTAATTCATGATTTTAGGATCGCGTGCTCTATCATTGGTTATAACTGTTAGTCTAGTGTGTGATGGCATCGTAGATTGCAGGGTGTTAATCATGTTGCATTATTTCCGTAAAGATGTCTAAAAAATAAAAACTTTATTAAAGAATTGAAACGTATAGGACCGCAATGAATAAGATAAGCGCAGATTCGGAAAAAAATTCAAACTGAGATGTAGGCACATACACAAGGGTGGGTAGAAGTACGCGGAATAAAAAAGTTTGAGAAACTAAAAAAATATATAAACGAATGTTTGATGTTCTGGCTTTTTCGTTTTCACGGCAAAACCTCTGTACCGATTTTCATGATAGCATGGATGTAAGTAATTGAAGACCCGGGATCTAATATGAGATACTATTCTGAACAAAAATACAACAACGCTTTAGGAGCCAGGAGCAAAAGTTAAATTAGTAAAGATATTTTTATGAAATAAAAGCCTTTTTCCTGATGTTTTCCTAGTAAAACTAAGGTCACAATATGCATCAAATGTTACGACACAGTTAGCGATACTTTGAATTCATCCTTTGAATTTCATTTCACTCTTTTCAAATGAAAAAAAGCCTTCATTATGTGATTCCGGAAAATTATTACAAGATCAAAAGTAATTTATTTGTGCACAATCCTTTCAGCAATTCCTAAGAATCGCACAAAGGTTATACGTAGAACTGTTAATGAACTTAGCGAGGAAACATGGGAGATCGTTGACTAGTGTTTTAAGTGTAGGGATGTTATCATATGAGCTTTCGTATCCAGATAAGATAGGTACCGTTTTCAAAAACCGGTTTCGTATACACAAGTTTCAGTTACCGGTTTCGGATACCAGATTCGGATGAAGTATTATTTCGGACTATTTTTTGACTCTCGGATAGTTTCGGTTACGGATATTACATCTTGAATAAACTCTTAACTTTATAGTGATTTAATCAATGATTCTGATGATCTGATTATGTTCTTTTCCGAAGATTCCGATACTTTTACATCGATTACGGATTAACCTAAGATATCCGAAACGGGACCTTGTTTCGGATATCTGTTGGTTTCGGTTACGGATACGGCTTTGCAACATCCCTGTAGATACGGTACATAAACTTGCATGTAATGATATGTTATTAACTCGCGACTGGACTATTATGTCAACGCTACTGACACTACATAGTTGCTGATGTCTTCAACAAATAGTTTGTTTGAATATACAGCAAAAAGTAGAAAAGAAAACAGGAATTATCATCAACATCTAATACCTATTTCTAGGACCTGTCTAAACTTTAAATAAAAAAATTATCGAGATCAAAAACTTAGTATATTACTAAACATTATCTAAAACTGTATTGACTTTAGACAACTGCATCTAAACTGCGCAGTTTCATTCATGGTTTTGCAGTTAAGTTTGCAACTTCGCAGTTTGCGGTCCCGACTGTAACCTTTTAATTGAGTGCAATGCATAGCTCAAACAGTAGCGCGATACTGTACAGTCGGTACCATCGAGTGTCGAAATTTTTACATTTAGAATTTACTGCCAAAATAGTTCCTACGACGCCCGTCAGAGGCGCTGATCAGATTTTTATACAAAATATCTTGATAACGAGACGGTTGTCTGTAGTGCATAGTAATAGAAAAACGAGCTACGGACCCGCAAAACTCTCTTAATAAAGTTTCCAACAACTCGAATAAAAAATCTGAAAGTTTATACATTTCTAATTAGAAAACCGTAAAAAATCTCGTTTTACAATATCAACGGGGTTGCGCAATTTGTATTTCCTCGAATGAAACAAAACATTCAAAGTAGGTCAAGATTTCCGCGATACGTATTCAGTATGTTACGAACGAAATATTGAAAAATACCTTTTACAACCTGATTTTCACTATTCATTCAGATGAAATATTGTTACTTATAATATGAGAACTGTAGCACGATTCTCTACAGTCAATACTAACGTGTATAGATAATTTGACATTTAAAATGTACTGAACGATTAGTTCCTATGGCACCCGCTAGAGGCACTTCTCAGGTTTTCATACACAATTTCTCGGAAACTAGCCGGTTATTGATAGTCGATAGTAGTAGAAAACCTTGCATAGAAGAATCTCTACTAAGTTATTACACTATACTTACTTAAATTATACACAAAGTTACAAAAATCCAACAATTATTCGGAATATTAATATATTCGGATAACAATTGGCCATGACAAGAATATTGTAATAGTATTTTAAATACAAACAAACGCAAAACGTATCGTAAGAATAAATTATCGTAAGATTGTAAACAAAGCACGTCTTGCATAATAATACATAATAACTACATAAATACATATAATTAACAAATAGCTAGAAAATACCCGCGACTTCTCTTGTGTAAAATTTAAGATATACAGTAGCAACAATCAAAGTGTACCTTTTTGATTGTGAAAGTTTCTTTCTGGTTTATTATTAATCGGTTCAGTAGTTCCTAGGACTCGCGGGTTAAACCAAACAAACTATCTGATAAACTTTTTAATATAAGTAAGATACATAAGTGCTGTATGGATATTATCTAGATACAGGATTTGTGGTAATTATTCAACATTCGAAGACTGTAGCATGGTGTTGGTTAATCATTGTGTGATGAGCACGTTCTGAGCCTGGTTGTCAATTTATGTATATAAGTATATATTTAGAAGTATATAAGTATACAAGCTCTGCTTAGTTTGAAATCAAATGACCGTGTGTGAGTTGTCCAATAATAAAAAAAAAGTTTTAAATCTCTTCGGAAAAATAACTAAATCCATAGTTCCAGAGGTTAGCTTGTCCGGACAAACAAACTTTTAAATTGTATTATATTAGTATAGATAAGTAGATACATTATTAACATAAAATTATAAACCTTATTAATGTCATGTTTCCGAGAATTTTAGTAAACACCTTCAAGTTCATGTAAACAGATATTTTGCTGTCAGCCGTATACGGGTGGAAGTAAACTTGTTTGGGTTTGTGCTAAGTCTAGACTGGTTCATACAGAATAAACTAGAATATTTGTTGATATGTATTTTACTAGCTGACCCGCGCAACTTCGCTTGCGTCACATAAGAGAGAATGGGTCATAATGTTTTCCCGTTTTTGTAACATTTTTTACTGGTTCTCTGCTCCTATTGGTCGTAGTGTTGATATATAGCCTCCCTCAATAAATGGGCTATCTAACACTGAAATAATTTTTCAAATTCGATCAGTAGTTCCTGAGATTAGCGCGTTCAAACAAACAAACAGACAAATTCTTCACCTTTATAATATTAGTATAGATTCAGAAGTCTGAGAATCGTTCTTCATTTCGTACATTTATTTTATTGTACCTTTCGGATTCGATTTTATACATAAAAAAGGAACTGTCAATTTTCTACGGTCGATACTGTCGAGTATCGAAAGTTCGACATTAAAAATGTACTGCCAAAATAGTTGTTACGGAGTCCGCTAGAGGCGCTGATCAAATTTTCGTGCAAGATTTCTTGATAGCTAGCCGGTTGTCGGTAGTCGATAGCGGTAGAGAATCGAGCTACTGTATTGCTTCAATAATAACAATTTAACTTTCATATAAATGATCACATATTGCCCTCAATCCAGCAAGATTAAAACAATAAAGCTTCACATTGAAGTGCCGTCCGTATCTCTAGGGTATTGCGCATTGATTTAAAAGGATTGCTCTTTTATTTATTGAACATCTGCCGCCGCCGCGCCGTTACCGTGTTAGGTATCGAATGCGAAATCCTATTCAATAACTGTTATTTTATTTTTATTTGTTTTTAAATATTTTCCATATTCAATGGTGAATTTTTAGAGAGCGTGTATTTGTGAAAGGATACGCATTTTGAAAACATACTTCATTTTTATGGTGCATCCATGATTCTATTATTTTCATACGCAACACAAAAGTTTTCCTCTTTCACGGGCAATCACGGGCTATTTGTTGAAAATGGGTTTTCGTATCTACACCAAAATAAGGCAATGTTATATAACATAGCAACATACAAAAATACTTTTTACTATGAAATGTTGCCAGTCTAATACCATCAAAAATGTATATTTAATATAGAAATAGCTGTGGATATGGATACCTACTCAAAGTTCGTCATCATACTGGGCGTATTTTGATATCTCCCCCTACAATTGTATTATTTAAAGGAAAAGCAGCCAAAATACGATTTGAAAACACCAATAAAAGTGCTTTGTTCCGCATTACCCAGAAGCAACCCTATTCCGCTGTATATACTGTTCCAATTTATGAGAAACACATGACCATACAATAACTTAGATTTGACAAAATAATTCGTCGAAAGGCACAAAGGTAGCGAGTGGATCAACGTCCAAACAACGGCTAACTCGGCCATATATGAGGCACTATTCCCGGTACAACATAAGCTCACTATGACAGATCCAATTCTGCGGAACTTTTGCCAACTATCATTTAGGCTTATAGTTTGTGGGCAGATGGAATTCATAACTATTGCGGTACTAGTTAATAATAGTAATTATTTTAATACAGACTTACGCTTTCAACATTTCGGTTTGATTTCGCGAGGTTACACCGAGACTTAATCCTTTAAGTACATACAAGTCTATACATGTCATACGGACCTAAGAAATCTGTTTTTAGAATCGAACAGCCGGTCATGGTCACCGAATGAATGAAAACCCAAAAACACTCAATCAATAGTGTTCTTTTAAACGGTAATTTGCTAACTTACTTCTCGAAACTACACTTTAGTCACTGACTTCACCGTAGAAACAAAACTTTATGTGATCTAAAACACGTTTTTGAATAATGATTGGTTGTTGTATTTTCTCGTAGTTCCTCGTAGCGTTAACATGTCACACGGGTGTTAGAGAGTGTACAAGCATAGAACACCTGACTAACAAATATTCTCTGTGAATATGACAGTATACCGAGAACGTGCACTATAGCTGCACACGACTTTGATTGACTCCGAATGACAACAGCAACTTCATATTTCCAACGTAAGCTACGAACTCGACGCGACGTTGTAGAAGCGTCGAATAGTAGCGATATTCTCTACCACTAGGACTTTCGACGACCGACAATAACTACCGAAAAATGTATAAACATTTGTTCAGCGCCCCTAGCGGATGCCGTAGGGTCGAATTTAGCAGAACGTAATAAAATGTCGGGCTCTCGATACTCAAAAATGTCATCTGTAGAAAATTGTGATACAGGACATCGGCATAACATTACTAACATCATACATTTTATATTGTGTATGACGATCGCGTCGAATCATTTCATTATATTATGACAAGGAAAATATTTTTGATACATATATTTTTACGATATATGTAGTTCTACATAAACAGAAGCAGTGACAGTCCCGAAATACACGAACCACGTACATTATCATATCCCAACAGATAATACATATATTTTCAATTAGTGCTAATTTGTGCCGCCTACGGGCTCATGTTGTACACCTACACGAATGAAATAGTGCACGTCGTTACATTTTGGTAATCACGATAATACGTTAATTTAATATTGCTTTTGCTTGTGCACTGTGTAAATATGTAGTTTCAGGGGGAAAGGTAGATACTCCTTCACACTACAACTGTTTAAAAAAAGTCAAAATCATTTTACTTCAGGCTACTACCCATAGATTAATACCTTAACCTAAAAAGAGCCTTAAATCTCTAGAACGTAACCTAGCTTTAATACTGCAACAAAAGTACCCTGAGTCTTAAAGATTAATTTCACACACCTTATTAAGGAAATCTTTAAAATAAACACCGAAATATGCAACATTAACGCCTTAGCAATGATTGCCTAGTTACCAAATAATCGCATAATATTACTTAACGCGGAAATCGTCGTCTAGCTAATCACTTAAATTGATGTTAGTACCTAATCACCAAATCCATCAAAGGGAAATAACTTAGTTATCGTAATGGGCATAATTTCATTAAACTTATTGTATTATAAAATCATGATAACTTTTAATAACTAACCGGAACCATCAAACCATGTTTTAATTCCGGTATATTAATAGAAAATTACGGGAAATCGGGAAAATTACATTTAAGGATTTTATAAATTTCTTGAAAGTGTATCGTCGGGTGAACGTATAAGGTATTCTAACCTTTAATTTTCAATAGCGATTAAGACCCGTTACATTATAATATTATGTGTACAAGTACGACAGTTTAAAATCGTTAAGTGTAAGTTGTAACCTACGTTCCAATAATATGAAAATGACATTATGAAGTCGTCTCAATGAATGAATGTTCAAATGACATTATCTTACATCACTGCCGCCTCCGCGAACCGGTGTGACAGCGAGGTGGTCATCCCACACGAATCCGAACCTTAATGGATTGCGAGAATAGATCCCACTGCCATTGTGCAATGATACCGTCATCTCGTACTTAATGCACTTAACTTTGCACTCAGGCTTCTTTATGGTACGAAATTAAGTTTTTTATTTGCTTATCCCTATGCGAAATGGAGGATTATTTTATATTTGTATGTATTACAATGATTCTCCGTGCTTAGGAGGGCACGTAAAACGTCGGTCCCGGTTGTTGTCAGTTAAGATAACAGTCGTTAAGCCACGTCGGCTTGCATTACTTTGACACTAGATTGACCACTGACCACATGTTAAGAAGAAGAACCATGACAGTTATTTCTTTAAAGGAGAAACTATAGTGCGGTAACTTAGGGGGAGTCTTGGCGTGCACCTAGTTTATAATTATTATTGAGAGTACTGTGTTTTTTTTGTAAGTACGTAGCTGTATCAAAGATTACCTACCTACTACATCAGTAACTACGGGTCCCTGATGTTCTATAATCTGAATTTTATATACCTATACCATTCGCGGACTGTGCATACAAGGCTTTCTACTAAGTGGTTGGATTGAAGCTTATGCCATCTGCGCAAATTAAAAAAAGATCAAATTCAAATATTTATTGCGGAAATGGTTACACTTATTGTGGTATTACATACATAATTAGTACGCATTAGGACCTCTATAACCCGCTGTAATACAAGTATATCTATACTAATATTATAAAGCTGAAGAGTTTGTTTGTTTGTTTGTTTGTTTGTTTGTTTGAACGCGCTAATCTCAGGAACTACTTCTCCGATTTGAAAAATTATTTCAGTGTTAGATAGTCCATTTATCGAGGAAGGCTATAGGCTATATATCATCACGCTACGACCAATAGGAGCAAAGAAGCAATAAAAAATGTTACAAAAACGGGGAAAATTTTGACCCATTCTATTTTATGTAACGCAAGCGAAGTTGCGCGGGTCAGCTAGTATTTAATAGTTGGTGTGTTTATAAATGAAAAGTTATTCCTATTTTACAAGGTATGATTTAAATTCACGTTACTATCGTAATATGCACCATCGTAAAAGTCTCACTCTTGCATTCATAATGTGGGGTTAGAGATGTCCCTAACATATACATGAATGCTACTAAATATTAACGTCTGCATCTTTGATAAATTGTAACATAGTGTGGTTAAGTTTGTTTACTGTTTCGTAGAACTGGAGACTCTGAAGTTGAAAACACATACGTAAACTTTCACTTGAGCACGAATGTAATACTGACGACACCTAGTACCGTGGTGGCAAGTTCAGATATAGGTATATTAAAACTCTGAAAACCTTATCGATTTATATGATTCATTTATAGGATTACAATTTTTTACCGTTAGTCACGCTTCAGTAGAATTTGCAACGATAAACAATATTTAACCAAGTATAATGAACTTTCAGTCTAAAAACGGAGATTGCCATCATTAAGAGCTTTTTTTGCTTTTGTTTACTGGTACTATCCTATTTTTGGGCAAAGGCGCAAACTCTTTTTTCAGTCACGATCGTTTTATGTAAAAAGGCAAGTGACAAAAAAAGAACGGTTTACAAACATCTGGAAAATCTAAGCGGGTAGTTAAAATATCGGCACAATTGCATGAGTCAAATTCTGTCTAATTTGACAAAAGTGCATAAGTTTATCATAATGAATGAACATGATTCACGATGAGCATGAATGAAAGTCACTATTATGACTAATGTTTGCCTTCTCCGTATTGATATTATAATTATAAATTGATAAACAAATATTTATTACGCAGTTATAACACGTACATACATGTCACACACACATACATTCATATTAGCACGATAATAACCGAAAGTATAGGCAGAGATTAATGAAATACACCCGCGATTCGTCATTAACAAAATTAGTCCCATTTAATAGGGGGCGAGTCTATTGTCATATATACTGGGCAAGCTACTAAACTCGAGACTAATATTTTATTTAAAATAATCTATATTAATAGAAACATTTCTTTTTAAAACATGTTTTTAACTGTCGGGACAGGTTTGTATGGGGTCGATGGGATCAAAATTTCCAAGGGTATGGATGGAATAAACGGGATAAAATTATTTTAACCCGTTATTATAAATTAGAAAAATTCAAATACTTAGCAGTTTATCCGACTTGGGAATTGAATGCAAAAAAAAATACACTACCGCCAGAGAGAGAGTAATATTGTAATTATGAATTAATCAACAAATAATTATTACGCAGTTATTACTCGCACATGTTTTATATTACGTTTTGCAAGTGATTTCCCGAACTAATCTATGTTTAGAGTTCTGGGGACATCCCAGTTATCATTATTTACTTAACCATAGAACCCGAGTGGACTATAAAAACCTACAATATGTTCAAAACCACACTGAAATTGTATTAATGCTGAAGTCTGTCTATCTTTTTGTTTGTTGCACTTTGACTGCTTAACTGCCAACTCGATTGAGATGAAATTTTGCATGAGTATAGTTGAAAGCTCCAAGATCAAACAAAGGCCACTTTTGCAAGAATCATAAAAAAAATCCGAAATCCGACTTCGAAACAGTGGGAGGTTCTCACTTCAATTGCACTTTTGCTCTAACTAGTTTTAACCGACTTTTAAAAAGGAGAATATTTTTAATTCTACAGTGTTTTTTCCACCTAAATTAAATTTTACTTTACCTAAATAACAATCGACAGAAGTTGTATAAACAAGTTACATATATATTTATGTAAACAAGTTCTAGACGGGCCACATAACCGCTGGGATCTCCCAACCGCAATGCTGGATTTATTTTTGGGAATAAAACATTTTCCCTGTGTTATTTCAGGAGTTTATGATATTAGCGTCCAGCATCTGAAAGTGCCGACATGTTAATGTGATTTGCATTATATTTAGTTCCAACAAACACGATATGTTGTGGGAGAAAGTTTTTTTGTAATTTATGTGACTAGTGGACCCGCGTGGTTTCGCTTGCCTATAACTCGGGAAAAATAAAAGTTGTCATCTATTCTAACCGGATAATTGATTTTATCTACCTCGCAGAGCGTTTAGAAAATAAGCGCAAAAAATGTGTTTTACGACTTTGCATTAGAAATCTTGAAATGATCAGTGATACTCTAAGATACATGTACATAATATATAAAACTTTCTCTTGAATCTATCTGTCTATAAAAAAACTGCATCAAAATTCGTTGTGTAGTTCTGAACATACATACAGACATAAGGACAGACGCGGGAAGCGAATTTACTTTATACTATGTAGTGATGATACTGTTGTTATGAAAGTACAAATCAACTTGCAAAATGTTAATTTTTTTTCTTCAATTATCGACTGTTTCCCAAGATTAAGGCCAGTATTCATAGACTATTATCAATTTGAGAGCACGATCTTGTGGTCTATTTGACGTCATCAAAATATGAATAAACAAATAAAATAAAGTCCTGTATGACAAGATGTATGAATGTGAATGAGACAAGGGAAGTTAGTAAGGATCGTACCAAGGGGCGTTCTTTGGTCTTTGCCTACTATACCTATGCGAAAATGGCGTGATAATTTGTACATATGTATGTTATGGGCGTGTTTTTTAATAAATGCTTTGTTTAAATATCCACAAAAAACCCAAAGAATGTTTAATTCCTATAATATAAATAAATTTAACCAATTACTGTCCCACTGCTGGGCAAGGGTCTCCTCCCGTAATGAGGGAGGGGTTAGGCCTTGAGTCCACCACGCTGGCCAAATGCGGGTTGGGGTCTTTGCATGCCCTCAATAAATGTATTAAACAAATTTTAGGCATGCAAGGTTTCCTCACGATGTTTTCCTTCACCGTTGGAGCATGTGACAATTATTTCTAATACACACATAACTTCGAAAAGTCATTGGTGTGTTGCCTTGGGTTCGAACCTGCGACCACTTGCGTGGGAGGTGTCAACTTATACCACTCGGCTATCACTGCTCTTCAGTAATAATTCCTATAATATTATTCGTAAAATACAATGTTTAATATTTCGCCTAAATCCTTTCCACATCACAGCACAGTACACACATACGAATAATCATAATAATTGAAACGACAGCTTATCGAAAATGTACTAAATAAGTAGTACCTCATTGCCGTAATATCGTTCAATAGAATCCATTATAACAAAATTAAATGTGTTGTAAACTTCCATGTTATTAATTATTAATCGCAAATGTAAATTTCCCTTTGTGGATCAATTTGTTTGGTGACGCAATGAGTAAATTATTTAATTGATGACATCAAAAATTGTATATGGAAATATTATTGTGGGTATTTAAAATAATTTGTGTGAAAATAAATATAAGCTTCAGAATGTGTGAAGCGATTGAGGGCAATTGACAGATGACAGTGCGAGCTTCGTCATTAATTAGCAAGATTATAATTTTATAAGGCCCCAGTTCACCAATCCTGAATCAAAAATAAATAAAAGCTTATCAGATAGAACACAGCTGTAATTTTATTTGACTAATAGCTAAGTTAGCACTTACCTGTAAATTGTGAAACTGGCCCCTAATCTACATATGTAGATTAGGTTTCACATTATTCAATAAGACGAAACTTGCTAAATATGTACCTAGTCATTTTTATTGGCATATTTAATGTCGATAAAAGTAAACAATTCCAAAGTAGCAAAAACCAAAGTTCCAAAGTAACAAGCACACATTAGAAACCTCAACTGTAAAAGTAATACGTAACCATCATTTAGGCTTAAACTTATGTACTCCATTCAAATATGTACATTTATGACTAAAATACTTTTGGAGGTATCCGATTTCTCATGAAATGTTATAAATAACTCTTGTTGGTCATAGCCGTTACAAGAACTGTCTAATTTCATCCTTTGATGCACTTAATTAAATCCAATCTTAGAATAATACCACGTACTAAGAAGAAACGAGCCGCCTTCAAGCGAATCCACAAGGAAACACGAGTATGTACAAACTGCAGTTTACTAAGAAAAGCCACAGACTTGCAATAAGCCTTGCAATTAGTTGCTAACGGTTTCTCTCGATAGATAGTTGTAATACATAGTTTGTATTGTATTCCACTACAATATGTTAGTGTTTCTTGTTACCTTTATAATGAGAGCAAGAAAATTGTAGAACATTTTATAATGAGTAGTTGCTGATATGTTTCTTGTAAATGTTACGCACTGCCGATTGTAGTTTATGAAAGTATCGTGAGATCCTGTGTTTACAATTGTATATACAGGGTATATTATTATTTTATGTAACGAATACAATTTAAAAGCCAATTACAGAAATTGACTTTTCTTAGAATATCAATTTCAATAAAAGTGTTATTGGCAATTTTTCCTGTGGTTTTTCATAATCAGAAGCGCAATTTTCCACGGTCGTTTAAACCTTATCCTTTCATATTGAGTAGCTATTTGACATTTTAATTCCCCCGTTAAAAACATTGTTTCGTTATTCCGTAAATACGCTTGGAGCGATTATCGCATTTCAAAAAATCTCGCTTCATAGCTGATCTTAGTTGTACGAAATTTCCTCTAAGGATCCAATGTCTGTACAATAAACTATACAAGAAATAATCGTGTCAACCCTACATAGACGTTAATGTAGGTACATAAAAGGTATTAAATCGTCCCGAGCAAATTATATATAGTCTCCGTAAAGTCAGGCATTGAAAATTTAAATATATTACTGCAATTAGACACATGAAAGTAATTAAGCAATGCTTACGGTAAAGTACAGTATGCTTAATCGAACGCTGGGACAATATAATAACTGATAATAATTAATAATGTCTTCTCTAAGGCGTTGGTCATCGTTTTTGCGTGACGCAGTATTAGGCAAGAACTACTGAATCGAAATACACGGATGTTTTAAACACGTAAAATATTGCGACAAAAATTTACAAACCTAGATGAAATTGTTCGTATGACGTTCAATAATGGATGAATTTCGAAATATCCTTGTTTAATGCCCCTATTAGGACTAAACAAATTAGGTCCCGCGCAGGTCGTGAGTCAGAATTATTCAGAAGTCAAAATCAGGCTTTTACGAAACTATTCATTGTGAATAAATAGACAATAAATTTCGTATAATGCTCTAATATGACGTACGTATACGACGCATATGCAAATACTCGTACACAATGATTTTTCAACACAATTACGTAGATTCGATTAGCAGGGTCAGTTTGATATTTCGGAATAAAAAAGAAGAAAGAACAATTGTCAATTGATAAATTTTTTTTGTCTAGTTTTGCATACTGTTATTAATGGTTCTGTGTCACACATTAGCCTACTTGCATGACCGTTCTTCTTTTTTCAGCCATTTCTGTCCCACTGTTGGGTAAAAGTCTCTTCCCAAACGAGGGAGGGGGTGAGACCTCGATTTTTTTACTTAATTTTCTTAGCAATTTGCCCGAAGAGGCAATCAGAACTTTTTACATTTACCAACAAAATTACTTTTGACTAATTACTTATGCAACAAGATACATTCTTTGGTCTCAAATCGCGATCTTATGTACGTGATATACTTCCTTGTCAACTCAAAAACAACGGCATTACCAAATACCTACAGTCAACCTATACAATATTTTTTCAAAGCTTTTTTATCACTTAGAAACCTGAAAACAATAGATCAAGTTTTTATTGAAATTCCAGCTGGCAGCCTTGGATTAATTTCGTAACAGTTGCTCGTAAAAACCAAGTTCCGTTTTTTACACGTGTCGCTCGGTCTCGGCTGTTTGCGGAACTAAACGACTCAATTAAGCCTTTTTATGATAAAACTTTGTACTGGTTAGTGAGGTTTACATTATTTTCATACTAGCTAGCCAGTGTGGCTTCACTTACACAGTTTTTGACCCCTTATTTTAACCTCCCATAGATGGATTTTAATAATTAAACCGAATTTTGATCTTGGGTCTTCAATTATACCCATGTTTAATTTTATGAAATTTGGTTCAGCTGTTTTGCCGTGAACGCGTGACAGACAGACAGGCAGTCCAAATTCGTAATATTAGTAGGCATAGGATGATGTAGATGATTGTTTCCTTAAGATGATGTAATATTATGTAATGTGTCATCGACTCAGTCTAAAAAAAAACCCGTAAACCAGGGATTTTTAGGCAGACATCGGCTAAATCAACGTCCTAATAATCCTAATATTAATGAACGTATTTGAAATAATTCTAAAAATTTGGTTACTTTATAAAAAAATACCCTTTATTGGTAAAAGATTTTCCTTCTGAGTATATTTTACTTTATTTTCCTCTATATGACCCCCGCCCCACTTTCGTCCCACTTAAAAGTAAACAAGCTTGAAAATATTTAAAAGCATCAGAAAGTGGAACAAAACATCGTAGTAACATATTTCAAAAGATATTGTTTCATGACATAAATAAGGACGAACCGATGACAGATCAAATTATTACAAACAAAAATGTACTAGAGATGTATATCGTAGTTTTTAACAAAATCGGTACATTTCCAAACTGACTGTTTCTTTTTCGTGGAAGAGGTTTTTACAGTATATGACTGAAGATTTTCTGTGAAAATTATACACTTTGTATATCATATACGTATTGTTTGACAAAGTTCTTATAAAAAATACAAATACAGTATAGAAAATTTATATTTCCGCAGTCAGCACCCAATTATTGGTTAATCCCAAATAGAATAAATAGAGTTTGTACTTTGAAATAATAATTTGAGTAAATATACTTTAAACAAATTAAGGATTACTCAAAATAAGGATTTAAGGATATACCTACTTACTTTAATTATCTACTTTAACTCAATAATTGGCAGCTTTTGTAAGTATTCTTCTTGTTAAAACTGCACGTTTGGCGCAGTGGTTTAAGCGGTCACCTCGCCGCAACAACCGTAGCGCCGCGTGTGGTGGGTTCGAATCCTACCCGGGACAAATCTTTGTGTGATGAGCACGAGTATTTGTTCTGAGCCTGGTTGTCAATTTATCTATATAAGTATGTATTTAGAAGTATATAAGTATGTTTATCAGTTATTTGGTTACCATAGTACAAGCTCTGCTTAGTTTAGAATCAAATGACCGTGTGTGAGTTGTCCAACAATATTTATTTATTTATTTATTTATATAGCAATAAAATTTACGACAACACAACGTGTAATTTTCACTAGAATCGATTAATTTCCATACAGGTGGAAGGGCTATACAAGGCAATATAGATATTATCTTGGCCCTTCAAAAAGGCCAAGTACTCGCGATCTCCATTTAAATCGATTTGATGGTATATTCTGATAAAATCGAATAAAAAACATAAACGGCGTTGTTGCAATTAAGTTATGTGTGATCTTTTAATTAAAGAATGTCACATCTTTCCAATTGTAAGGAAAGAAAAGGGCGTTCCGAAAAAAATGTCTAGACAGGCGACACGACAATAATTATATGATTCGTAAAAAAATATCGTTTTCGCAGAATCATTTCTATAGTTTATCTTCTTACGTTCGTCAATTCCGAATGGTCATTTTTCTAATAAAGTTGATATTTTTAAAACAATAGGTACTGTCGAGAATAGTAAAGGTGACATGACATTTTATTCTAAAATAAAATATACCGTTTAAAAATATATCTCATCGTACTTGATGAGATTTGAAGCAGACTACAAAAACTTCGAAATAACAAAGCCAGGACAAATAAAAAACGAATCCTCGCTCGAAGCAATCAATTGAGAGCACATTTATTAGAATCATGACAATGGAATTGTTCTCAGATCTCTGAATCTAGATATCGGTTCTTAGTAATATCGTAATCCTCCCGCTTCGAGAAAGTCCCGCGACATGCGCAATATGAAACTTCTTACAAAGTGACCCAATTGGAACGCGACCAGATCAAACATTGACTGCCGGTTAAGTGATTCCCGAGAAATTCACGAATAAACATACCTACATTACGAAATTCACTGTCTCAAATTTATATTTCTGATAAAATACACGAGCTATTTATTGTATAAACATGACACCGCGCGCAACTATGTCGATGGCTTTCAAGAAATCTATTATTATTTTTTCTTTAAAAACTGAGAAGTACTTATATACATTGTTCCTAGAACGTACGAACGCAGTCGCAATTTTCTCTTTTACAATATTAGTGGAATTAATTACGGAATCGGCCCCATGGCGTGACGAACGGATTTCTCGGTAGAGATATGAGACCATCTTAGAATGATCAGGGGAAAAGTACAAAGGTGCGTATTACTGACAGCTATTTCCGTTGTAAACAAGTGCCGCAATTGTATGTTTTTATGTTTTAAATTGTTCCTTGTACGAGGGACAAATTGCTATTGCATTGTAAAGGGTAGTTTCGTTTTAATCGTCCGAATTAAACTCCTTTCGAGGACCATAATAATTGCTTATTTATTGATGACATTTTTATTGGCATTAAATGGCTTTTTGTTCCAAAAGTATTTGTCGCTATACTCAAAATGATACGGTAAAATGCGACGTGAGAACTCGTGAAATGGCTCGCCATTTACTGAACGATTAAATACTGGATGTTGTTTAACTGCGCGCACCAAAATAACGAACAAGTGAGGATAACCTGCTATTTGTAGACATAATGAAAATTGGAATGAACGAAAACGTTTTGTTATGGGTCGTTTGGTAAACTTTATAAAACCCGATGTCACATATATTAAGCCGAAAAAACCCGCTTTTGACAATGAAAAGTTTCGGTAGAAAAACATTTGGGGAAGATGGGAATAAGCCTATCTTTCAAATATGGACTGTATTTAAGAGACCTAATGCATACGGTATAGCGGAAAAGAGACTAAACTAAACATAGATAGAATTAGAATAAAGAGTATATCCATTCAATGACACGTAAAGCTAACTTTACGTACGAGTATATGTAATATAATGAAAATACTTCATGAATATCTAAGACATATTTTCCATTACGCAAATCAAACGTAGGAAGTCCCGCACATTACCTACAAGTTCACTATAATACTCGTAACCACGACGAAATAGGTAAACCTAAAAGGCCACAGGTGCACTTTACGACCTAGATTCAGCTACGTTTATCCACTCATCGTTTGTGAAACTATATATATTATATTGTGTCTATAACTCTATGAAGCGGGGAAAGATCAGGTACTTTAGTGGTATATATAGTTAGTAGAAGCTAAGCGACTTCGTTGTTCTGTGTAAAAAGATCATTTCAGGTAAATGTGTTGATCCAGTTGTTAAACTATCTCTGTGCCATGTATATGTATCAATTTATGTATTAAAATCCGTTCAGTAGTACATTGTGTGAAGATAATAAGATAACTCACACACGGTCATTTGATTCCAAACTAAGCAGAGCTAACTAAATAGTCTTTAAAGTTCTATTTGCAGATTTTGCATACGACGGTAAAGAGTATTGTAGGTACTGCTATAAGTCAAGAGCATATTTCTTTCTTTACTTTTCTAACTTAGTTAAAAGAGAATTACGGTTTTCTTTTTCCACAGTATAATGCACAGAAAGAAAACATCCCCTTTGTAAAATAATGAACCACTTAACAATTGTATTTTCTACAAACGAAATTATTAAATAATGCTATATTTTGCATTACAGGGCTTGCTCCCGACATTTTCCATTTCGCGTACAGGACAGATATGTAAGACTCAATTTACATTTCAAGGAAAGTGGAGCTACTTTATTTCACAAAAATATTGTAAAATAAACCTTGAATCCTTTTAGTAAAGTGCAAAATAGATTATGAAGTATTCCCATCGTGTGTTCGAGGGAATTCCTGTACAGTTTTTTTTTGTAAAAAGTCGTTTCGCTTCAGTGGAATGATGCCTTAGGCCGTCAGTGGCATACGTTCAAAGGTAACATGCATAGGCATTTCGATTTCCGAGCTTGGATTGTAAAGAGAATTCTTCTGTATAGGATTTAACTTAAAATAGCTTTGATGGGAAGTTTTGTAGTATGTTTCAGTCGGATTCGTTTTAGAAGTTGCATACTAATCTACAACGTAGTGGCGGATTTAAAGTTTTGTTTTGGAAATTGCTGCTTTACGGTTAAGTATGAAATGGTACTATATTTTCTTTATCCTCTGTACTCTGCTCGATTGGATATATTATTCTTAGAAATACATGTTTACCCTATCGCTATCTATCAATTTACCAAATGTATACTTAATTTATAGGCTTTTTGAGCCACGAACAAAAGTGCAATAATTCCACCTGACGCCACCTAAATCATCTGCAATAGATGTATACAAGCCAATGCTGATACTTAATTAGTAGAACATAATTTCAGCCTTACACTCTAACTTGACAGACAAACAGACAAAGGTACCGACCCTAGCCTTATAATATAGTAGACACATTCTCAATTAGTACACAAACGAAGTAAGTACAGTACTCAACGACTAATCAACTCTGTTTTCATCCATCAAAAGCGTCACGGACAGAATCCCTTTGACATAAAATCGGGCGAGTGTGATGGAGAACCGGCTTACGGCTTTGTGCATCGCGAACAAACAAACGATGCGTATAGGCTTTATAATCGTACTGCGTGTGACAAATGTCACGGACCAACTGAAATGTTTGGATAAAAGTTCGAAGTATCAATAGTGAATATTCCGACTATAACTTTTTGATTTTTACGTTATAACATCTCTATAGTTAAACTAATCCTCAAAAAATAGGTTTAAGTGTATGTGTAAAACACATAATGAATAAACGGACAATGAAATGGATTAATTTTTTTTATGTAAACAGGATCTCGGAATGAGTGAGAGCTCAAGACTTTAAGTTCACACGCTGGCCAAATGTGGGTTAGGGACTTTACATTATTTCAAGACCTGTGTAAAAGAACTCTCAGGCATGCAAAGTTTCATTGCGATGTTTTCCTTCAACGATGGAACAAGTGATAAATTATTTCTAATACACATATAACTTCGAAAGGTTATAGGTGTGTTGCCTCGGGTACGAACTTTCGGCTCTCGGCTATCACTGTATATCATAACATTTATTTATATTGTGGCTACGGGCTCCGACTTCGGGCAGAACATCAACCACACGTGGTTTTGTGGTCACTATAGAATCACAACAGGCATTGTTGTGGTTTAACTGAATCTACAACTGAAAAGTTAGATATAATATGAGTTTTGACTGGACATATTTATATTTATAATTATTTTCTTCCTGTCTCAGTAATTAGCCGTATTTTTTATTAGTTACTACATAAAAAAAATATTAATAGTAAATCAATTCGACTAGAATACTGTTAGCGATTTCAGCAGGTTTGGTATTGGCAAATGTATCATAATTGGTTCGCTATATAATATTGTCCTTTGACTAGTGAAATGGAATGATGGCCTAATCCTTTGCATATTAATTAGACTGGGCAACAAGGAACAGTAAGATTAACTGTTAATAATATCTCTATGTTCAAATGCTCTTCAAATGTTCAAAGACTTTAGGAAAGGTTTTTTGTGAGGCTGAACAAAAACAATTTTTTGGTAGACACCATCTTCATTCCCTTTTCAGTGTCACTCAGTCCAAAACTTCCGTAGTAGACAGATTAGCATCGCTTAAGGTATATATCTCTGATTTTCAAAATCCACGATATGTGACGCACTTTCTAGCATCAAACTACCAACTTTCAAATTACCACTACGTAAAGTACAAGCTCACAAACTTTACGAATTCGTTTACTTACACATAACTATACAGTGTCACAGCAAAACAAACCAGACAGTATTAAGACAAACTTCTGAACATCGCCACAGCAAAGCAAAACACAATTTTCATACATTTCCCAACTATTTACCTAACCACGGAGTATGAAAACTCCGCGGTGGCAACGTTACCACGTTAAAAGCCTCGCTCTCCTCTTACTAATGGAGGCTTGCAGGTTCGGCTATGAAACACGACCGTGTATGTAAGCCGATTTAAAAGTCACAGATAGAAATATGTTGTTGTTATTTTTTATTTATTTTGACCCTTTTTCAATTATTCGCTTGGTAACATAGTCAATGTTATGTGACGCCTATTTGTATTCTTACATTATGAATGTTTTGAAGATAGAATACCATTTAAACATTACGGGTGAATTATTTACGGACCCTGTTTTTTTTTCGTTAAGAAGACATCATCTATCGAGCGAAACCGCGGGTTGAAAACATTTTGAAAACTTAGAATACTAACACTTAATATATATTATATAAAAATGTGAGACATAAATCCATTTGTCAATTGCACATTCAATTTAAACTAAGTATCTAGTAGTCTACTTTGTAAACAACGAAAATAAAAACATAAAAATCTGATCGTCTAGCGGGCGCCGTAGGAACTATTTTTGAAGTATATTTTAAATGTCAAACTCTCGATACTCGATAGTACCGACTGTAGAGAATCGTGCTACAATACTGGCAATATTTTGTCTTCAAGTGTCATTAGCCTAAAAAAGTTAACGCATCGTCTTCGCTACATGGTAAACACCAAAGAGGATATCTATAAATACCTTTTTACATTGTCAGCCTTAGCTCCAAGAGGAAACTTTCGTTCGGAAATCCCGCTAACTTTTTATGCTTCTAAGAATATATTGGCAAAGAATACGCGCCAGTTTATACAGTTAGTTTAACCAAAGGTTTAAAAGCATATTTTGAAGGATAAAAATTCAGATATATTTTTTGAGGACTTTTTTTGACTAGACTGCCTCTGTCAAAAGTGTATCAGACTGCTGCGGTAGTCGATAGTGGTAGAGAATCGAGGTACTGATCACAAGATCTTGGATTCAATTCCCGAGTTGCGTAAAGTGCTATTGGTTTCTTCTAGATTAATTTTGAATATTTCTCAATAGTAGTTTGGAGTTTGGTATTGAGTCCGGTAAAAGGCACTAAGCTCGACCATTTTGCGTAGGATTTACATTGTTAATGGCAAAAGAAAAAGATGTATTTCATACACCTCTGCCTTTACTTTTGGTTATAACAGGCGTGGGATTATGTATTAGCCTAAAAGCATTGCGTATCTAATTAAAAATAATAAATGTACCTGTATATAATTCCGTAATTCCATTTTAAGGAATTAATTAAAAAGTTAATTAAGTTCATCGGTGTCATGTAAAGTCAATTTATCTTGAATACTTTCAAAGGAAAATAAATACAAGTAATTTTGTTATTGACGAGTAAATGTCAACAGTAAGAAATAATTTTAAAAACGTAATACGACATCGAAACCTTTTGAAATTGTTAGCTAGAGAAATACCTATATTTTGTGTCCCAAGAAACACATAGGTAACATAAGACTCGGTCACCAACTAGTCTCAAAACAACTATCAATTGAATCTTGGACCAGTGAATTGCGCATCAATATTTATTCCGTGTAGGAATTGAATCCAAAACACTGAATAAAATACATAGATATGTACTTACTTACAACCAACTACTTTGCCTATAAAGTGCCAATAAGCTTTATAAACCAAACATCTTCGTATGTATCTATCTTTTTAAAAGCATCGTTGATATGTTAATGTAAAAATACGTCTTTATACATTACTGCATATTATAAAGCTTCTAATCGAGTCTGTCTGACTGATCGAACTTAAAATCTACTAAGCAGATGCTCATATGGCTTACACTAATAGATGGAGCGATTTTCGTGGAATATTTATGTGTATATTTTGTTATAGTTAACCTAGACAAAGATGAGGCGGGCCGCTAGTAACCTAAATTGTATCCTTAAACTAATTTTCATACAAAAACAACAAAATCAGGCTACCTAAGTTTCGCCGTAAATCAAAATATTCGAACAGAAAGGTCTATAATATATCCGATTGGTATTCCAACAAATCGGCCAACTAGTTCAACTTTTTGTTGACTTAACTCAGGGCTCAGGATTCAGTGAAACGATTTCATTTCTATTACAGCCGACGGCTTAGGAAATCTTCACGACCAATCCACATTTATTCAGTTAGTTGGAGCGAATTACAAGCTTACAGTTGTGCCCCGCAGTTTTACTTGCGTTTCTGATGATAAATGCCATAGGTTCAATGTATTTAGGGTCTTCTTATTCTTATCGTATGGTTAGTGGTCAACTTAGTGTCAAAGTTGTTTAAACCGAAAAGCCTTTGACGTGGCTTAACGACTATTATCTTAGTAGACAACAACCGGGACCGACTCCGAAGCAAGGAGACGCCCAGCTCAAATACCACTATGCGGTCACCTATCTATAGAATGACCGCGCCAACGGCTGCTTCACCCACAGATCTCTGTCAGACCGGTAAGCGCGGGGGGTCAGGGGCGCCTCGTTTTTAGGGTTCTGTACCTAGGGGGTAAAAACGGGAGGCTATTACTGAGACTTAGTTGACTGTCTGTCACCAAGCTGTATCTCATGAACCGTGATAGTAAGACAGTTTAAATTTTCACACATGATGTATTTTTGTTGCAATTCTATAAAAACAGAATAGAATAAATATTGAAGTGGGCTCTCATACAACAAAAGTGATCTTCCTGCCGTTTTCTCTTAAGTATACTTAGCTTTACTATACTCGAACAAATTAGTATAGAACCTTGCATGGTTTGCGGCTGGCGAAAGTATGCAAATTTCAGAATTTAGACCATCAAAAACCTGCGTATAGACCTGTTGGTGACCTTCTTGATACAGCCAATTCATGTTGGAAATACACAGAATAATTTTGTTATAATTTAGATTTAAATCAAGCAAGCGATCGAGCAAAGGTTTTGACTAAGTCGCTAGAATATTTCTGAAAATATATTTGTTTATCGACAAAATTTAATATTCATGATGAACCCTAGTTAATAAACGCTCGAGAGTACAACAATACACAATTTACATAGCTAGTAAGAGTTATAAAGGTGTATAGCAATATAAAGATTATTCCAGTTTATTAATCCTATAGTTTCCCTTTGCCCTTTGAAATTACTTTTTTTTAAATTACTACCTATCTATATTAATATTATAAAGCTGAAGGGTTTTTTTGTCTCAGGAACTATTGATCCGATTTGAATTTTTTTTTCAGTGTTAGATAGCCCATTTATCGATGAAGGCTATATATCATTAGGCTACGACTAATAGGAGCAGAGTACCAGTAAAAAATGTTACTAAAACGGGGTAAATTTTGACCATTCTCTTATGTAACGCAAGGGAAGTTGCGCGGGTCAGCTAGTTTAATTATAAAATACATCTTTAAAAATGTTTTTTTTACAACAACTTTAACTCGTGGGATATAGCTACGCATCAAAATTAAAGACTCAAATACATATAATAACATAGAATAAGATACTTGTATTAACTAACATGTCAGTAAGTCTTTGTTACTTGAAATAAACGATCATTATTAAAACACTCAAATCGTCTATAAAAATCTCATGAAATCATCGTGACTATCAAATATTTAATGAACGTAGAACAGTTATTTATAGGTTCAATCAACTTCAATCAGCGTGTTTAGTTTTCTGTTCGGTTTTCCTCATATAATTAAATAATGTTCTCGATACTTTATTTTTTTGATGGCACTTCTGACAAGGTCATGGCCCCGCCTAGTATTGTTCTCTCACTAAATTGTGTATTGTACCTCTTTGATAAATAGGTAGGTATATATACGGATAGTTCTTTTGATTCTAATTAGAAGGTAATTTGTGTCAGTCATATCCTTAATACTTAACTTTATCGAAACGTTAAAAGAAAGTTTCTAGCTAAATTCTTGTTATTTAGCGATGCAAACACTGCTCGAATTCCGTTCGATTCTAATTGAAAATGTAGTAAATATTGCCTAATGTTATCAAAACTAAACTGTGGCTGTTTGAAGGGACGTTTGTTACTCGTGATTGAGAAACAACTGAACCGATTTTAATGAAAATTGAACACAGATAGTTTATTGGATTAACGCTTAGGACCTTTTACCCCGGGATGTCTTTTCATAGACGAAATCGTGGGCCGAATCGTCGTAAAACATAAATAAAACAATGTTTTTAAAGTACAAATAAATGAGGTCAGTTTCGTTCGTTTTATTAAGTAATATTACGCAGTGTTACGTTTACAAGCGGCGAAGTACTGAGAATACGCAACGTGCAATAACACTGAATACTCGGTACAAATTGATTCACGGGAATAATAATAAAAACCACATCTATTTCGTCACGCGCAAAAACCATATGCGTACTATGTATGGTCACATGCCATAGGGCTGTCAACTCATAATTGATAGATGACGAACTTTTTATGGCCAGTTTTTACCTTCTGATATATAAGTATCGATTATTTTAGAAAGAATTTTGAAAAATAGTTTAAATTTTTCATGCATTTGCTGTCACTTTATCTATGGGAGAAGTTATCCAATACTTATCCACAAGGTTTATCAATTGGTGCTCATTTATAACCTACTAGCCGCCCAAGCAGGTACTGTTAGGCCGGCCTTTTGTCAAGTTTTGTATTATGACCACAGCTTGATACGGAAAGTATTTAAAAAGAAATGGCAAATGGGTCCGTGGCAGACGTAGGTAGAACTATAACCAATGTATATGTATATATTGAATGCCCAAAACGTCCATCAGCCCTACAACGACAAGCAATAACGTTGCGCGCACGCAGCTGTCAGTTACGCGCGCGGCAATTTCGTTAATGCTATTTTAATCGCCATGTAATTGCCCTCCATTGAGGACAGGAACATGGCAACACATAAATTACGCCCATTATACCTAATTCTAGGTATTTCGTTAATATTACTTCGTTATAAACAATTAAAGTTTTGTGATACGAGGCCGTTGGAAGCAATCGCGGCGTATCGGCGTATTAACTGACACGAAAAAATGTAATGCATTCACAGAAGCCATGGGTTTCCTACAAATGCATTAAGGCTCGTTACAAAATTGCTACAGTTTGCTAGATACGTGGAGTGGAAAATTGTTTGCGTGATATGAGACTAAGAGCGCTTACTCACGGTGTGTGTGAAGCGTACATTGAAAGGGGTTAGCAGATTGGACACTCTTATCTCGATAAGAATTATCGTGGAAAGCATTATACATACGCGATTGTATTAATACATACCTACCCGATGGTAAGTTACGGCAATCCGTTAACTAGACAATGTGTAGTAGAAATCCCTATAGCGTATCACGCGCGTTGTCGGCGCGTTAAAAAGCTCGTGTGTAAGGGCCATTACTGGTACTGTTTAAGTGGTGTAAGTAGTATGTGTTTAGGTGTGCATGGCTGCTTACTGTATTCGAACCACAGCTGTGCTTCGGAGAAGGGTAAGACAGAGGTTCTAGTATATTTGTTTACAAATATCTACAAAAAAGGTAATAAGTACACACGTGCCTTGAAAAGTGAGCTATTTATTACCCATTATTAGAGAAGGATAATTCTTTTCTCTTGTTTGCTTCTATTGAATTAGATATAATGGCAATCCACGTGCCGTCTCAAGGCAAACGTTTGTTCCGTTTTGTGAAAGAAAATTGTTCATGTTATAAGTAACTAGAAAAAAGTATAAAATATGTACATATGTATTTCCCCGGGATATAAGTTATTACTGTCCCAGATTTTGCCTTTTTGGGAATAGATTTTTTGTTGCTACAAATAGAGGACGTGTATGTAATAAAATCTGCCTTTAGGGGTTTGGGGACGATACAAGTCAGTCATTAGGTATGAACATTACTTTGTGAGTATAAACAGAAAATTTTACTGACACAGGACTGAAAATATATCTACGAGGTTTTAGAAATAAAACTATCACTATAGATAAAAAAAACTGCGTCTATTCATTCGCGATAAAATAAAAACTGACTGGACTAATTTTCATGTAACTTTCAGCGAAAGAAAGAGTCATTCGTAAGAATTGCTTTAGTATAAAATTTCTTAAAATTTCATGCTAAATAAATATAATATGAGGTTTGTAATATTGATGAAAATTACTGAAATAAATGCGTTCAATGTCTTCTATCAATGCTATTATCCACTCCAAACCTAGAAAACTTAAATTTTAATTTCTGTTTCTTATCATCAACAGAAAAACATTTTATATTTCTTACTTACCTTGAAAAAATAGCGCATGTGTAAAAATTAGTATCAAAATCAACTGCAAGTCCGTCTTCTCAGATGATCGTCGAAATGCTATGAAAAACAACAATGAATGCAAAATAATAGCATAAAACCTGCTTGGAGCCGCAAAAACTTACGATAAGCCACGCAAATAGCTTCATACTACTTTTATTACTTTTTTATATAATTTTAATGGCGTTATTGTTTTATAAATATGTTTGTTGCTATGCTGCGCTGTTCATTTTATTATTGTAGTATTTTTATCGATATTAATTATAAATTGTATATTTGTATGAATGTCCGGAGGAAACCATAATCGAAATGTAGCAAATACATTTAAAAAAAAGACGGGTTTTCATTTAATCGAGTCTTTACTCGTGGGTAATTCTTATGTTTCATAAAATTATCATTAATTTTTTTGCAGATAGCCAATATTAAAATGGTAAAAAGATAATTATTTTATTGTTAAACATTTGCGGCTACATTCTTGGGTATCGCATTTTTTATTATATTGTGATTTATCGGCGAGCTGTTGTTTCCGCTCCGGTCGGAATTGCGATGTATAATATAAATATTATTGAATTGTTATATAGGGTAAATTTTATAAATAATAAACATGCGATTTCGTTGTAACCGGTCCATTATTGGATTATAATAAAAGGAGTTTGTGGTTTTACATATTATTATTATGATTAAAAACATGTAATTTTATTACGAATGCCATAAACGTATCTAAATAAATACCACAAATAAATTATAATAACTAGCATTTAAATATGGTAGCACACAATGCGTTGATCATTGCATTTCGAATGATGGTCAACCAAGAGTAAAAAGTCTTCAAATAACTAAGTATCGAGATTTTTAACAGATAACACTATCCAAATGCATTTGTATCGAGTATTTAAGTATATATAAATTAAAACCAATAATTATTTTATTATACCTACCTACTACTGGGATTTTTTCTTTATTTTCTCGATAAAGGACGGAGGGATCGCTATCTTTTCTTCGTCATCGTTTGTCAAAAATATTAAGAACTTTTTTCGTGCATTATGATATAACATCGGCATTTCTTTTGCATTTTCGTAAGTTAAGTTAGTTCGCAAATGTAGATTATCAACAATTTTGATATTAATCAATTATCTAAATGGTAGCTTCTCGAACAGAAAGCTATCAAATCTATGAAACCATTTTCATTACATTCAGCAGTCTATGTCCAATGTTACGCCACAGCCGTTTTTTTTCCGTATAAAGTTCTCGCAATTTAACTGCCTAGATCTTGAAATTATTGACTTTATGATGATTCCTATATAAATAATTTGCACTTTAAATTTATGTTTGATTCCTTGTATATTAGTAGGTACTCTAAGTAAGAAAAAGGTATAGTTTTTTTTTTTGTTTTTTATCCCACTGCTGTACCGCGATTCTCTACCATTATCGACTGTCGACAACCGGCTAGCTATCGAGAAATTTTGTACGAAAATCTGATCAGCGCTACTAACAGGCGCTCTAAGAACAATTTTTGCAGTACACTTTAAATGTCAATCTCTCGTTTCTCGATAGTCCTGACTGTCGAGAATCGCTGGGAAAGTCAATTTAATTGTTTTTCTTCCGAATGGTAAATGGAAACGTACTCAAACGAAACGTACATTAGAAGCAATCTAATCATAGACATTGTGGTATAAAGTTTCATTCGATCAAAAAACTTCATGAGATTAGGTTCGTCGGCTCCTTGTTCTAATTTGACGTATATTGAAGCAAAATGGATATGATATTACGCGGAGATACTGTCAAGTAACTACCAGATTAGATGTAACGATGCTCTTTTTTCCTTATAATAAGATACCTCGCTTTTGCGGATTCACACTAAAAGATTTTTCAACTTTCCAAACAATCATCCATTTATGTCAACAGATTCTATCAATACTCTATCACTCTAACACATATTTACATAGTACATATTATTAAATTTCGCAAATGTCAAATTTTGGACAGCAACCTTTAATTGTACGTACGTTTTCATTAGTTTCACTTTCATAATACCCAAGTCCCCAACCCGCATTTTGTGGATACCATGGTGGACTCAATGCCTAACCTTTTCTTCGCTCTGGAGGAGGCACCAGCCCAGCAGTGACTTAAAGTGACAACAAAGGTTAAAAAAAAGTTTTCATTTGTACGGGTATGCTGGGAACTGGGAACCCGTACTCAGCGTGTGTGGCAAGTAAAGAGTACGTTTGTATTCCCCTGACATTAGTTACATTGTTGCAATTTATTGTAATGCAATAAAAAGACTATCGGACTTGACATTCTTTATTAATAGTCTGAGAGACTACTGCGACGTGATAACAAATATAGTTATTTCATTTCATATTATTTATTACATTCATTTAAATACTGCATTGTTATAAGTCGCCCCAACGAGTAAATAAACGGTACATTTATGAGCATAATTATTAAGTTTAAACTCGTCCTGAAAAACTTTAGTTTCAAAAGTATTAGATAAGCAGAATTTTCACGTTGGTTGTTAATTATTCAACAAAATACGAGCTTTTACACCTTGTTCCCATGGAGGTATACAACGGCTAAAACAACGATCAAATAAAAGTATGTAAAGGACAAACAACCTCACATTATTTTATGGCAAATGTAATCGTCATTTAAATTAAATTAATAAAATAATAATCTATGAATCGTGAAGCCCATATTATTATAATTATTACACGTACAATAATTCCCTTTAACTTTCGCTATATCGACCTTTGTCGGCTAAAGGCCTTGTAAACAAATTCGATTTAAAAAAACCGTTTAAACTATCAAGTTTATAAAACAAACATTATAAACTTGTACTCGGTCTATAATTGAGCAATATTACTTACTTAATACCAGCAATTAGCTGTGCAGTGGTCCGTACGTTTTACAACGAGGGTGGTTTCAAACAAAAACATATTAAATGTTTAACATTACAAGCTCTTCATTAATTAGATGGGAATAAATACTTGATAGTTTCAAGCGAAAAGCTTGTTGTTTTTTATTTTTTTTATCAAAAGGAACACACAATGAGTTTGTTATATATTATACACCCATAAAAGGGTACGAAGAACACCCACGTTTCGCTGTTTATGAATTCTAGTTTTATATAATTAGGTGCTGGTTGATTGCCTTATGTCGGGCATGTCACAAAACTTTAGGATACATGCATAAAATTACGCCTTTTTCTCAAAGGGATCAGCTAACACTCAAGAACTTCGGGCTACTATAATATTAAGAAAATTCGATCATACTTACTGGTATTATGAATTCGAAAGTCTATCTGCCTGTTAAGGCTTCACGGCTAAACTGCTGAAACACTTTTGATGAATTTATAAACAGCATGGAGATTTACTGATTTTCGCAAAATACCCGTAAATTGCTAAAATCGGCTGTAACGAAGCAAACCAAGCCGCACAGAAACAGGTAGAATTTTCTCTAAATTCTTGCTTTACTCAGAAATCGAACCTTGGACATCGTTATCAAACGTCATTTCCTACTGCCCGAGCGTTAGTAGACTGTAGGTATTATAAATGAAAGTAAATGAGTCATCGATCACATTGATGGGGGCTTTGAACTCCGCCCTTATATTTCTAGGTCAGCTCTTTCATGCAGTAGTTAAGTGTGTCGACCAATGACTTCGCTTATATATAACTAGAACTAAGTTACAAGACTGTTGTCCTACAATATCGGTTCACATTACATTATTTTTGTTCGTACATATCTAAGTATATAGTTATACTAGCGCATCCGACAGACGTTGTCCTGTCTAATAAATTAAAAATTGATAAAAAAAACATTGTTCGGCGGACAAAATTGTGAATCTAAACCATTCTCAGATCCCCTTGAACACACACAAAAAATTTCATCAAAATCGGTCCAGTCGTTGAAGAGAAGTTCAGTGACATACACACTTACAGAAGAATTATATATACATACTAGCGGACCCGACAGACGTTGTCCTGTCTAATAAATTAAAAATTAATTAAAAAAACATTGTCCAGCGGACAATATTGTGAATCTAAACCATTCTCAGATCCCCTTGAACACACACAAAAAATATCATCAATATCGGTCCAGTCGTTTAAGAGAAGTTCAGTGACATACACACTTACATAAAAATTATATATATAAAGATAAAGATTTACATGGCACATTTTAATGGAGACATAATCGCGTCCTATTTAACTGGGTAACTGTCGCCCGATGGGACAGACACGAAGTCAAGTGCAGAAAATAACTGATCATTTCTTGAAAACTCATCAGTCAGGGAGAGACATATCACTTAGTAAGGCATATTCCTATTGATTTCTACTCTCTGTTAATCTAGTATTTACTAATATTTATATTTTCACATAACTTACAAACAATGATTGAACTATGCTGCAGTTGAACTCTCTCAATTGATTTGAGTGGCAAGCAGAGGGGAGAACTAAGTGTGTTTCCCACTCAATCACGCGTATCCGTTCAGAAACAGCAACTAGTTAATTAATTTGTGAGAATCCTTTAGACCCTTTCCAAACAACTTGCATGACGTCTTCTCAAGTTCTCTCCTTAAAATATAATTATTTTTTTATATGTTGAGCCGTTTTCCATCATCAGCTCAACTTTAACCTTTTTTTTAACCCTTTATTGTCCCACTGCTGGGAAGAGTCTTCTGCCAAACGAGGTGTAGGCCGTAGGGGTTAATTCTTTAGTACACTATAAATCTATTAGGATAATAATTGTATAGTTGACAACGGATAGTGTACGGAGAGTTAGTCAAAAACATAAACATTAATCCCAAAATCATCCGATGAGAAAAAAGTATTCTCCAAAATTTACGAGCAGGAGAAACATATTTTCGACTTCAGTCTTTCTTAATCAGTCAAAAGATTGTTCTCAATAAAAGGAATTGCTTTAATAAATACATTATTACGGGTGCAATTCATTAAAAATCAGATTAAAAAGATAGACTACTGTATTGCCAGGTAAAATAATATTATCTTTTCCTGTTACTAGCGTGTTTATTGATTTCGAGCTTCATAGAACTGATAAAATCGTAGTATAATGCATACAGCGGCGTAATTTAGAGTACTTATTATCTAATCTAAGGCCAATTTACATAGAATTAAGTAATGAGATATAATTTACGATTTAGTTTTGAGAATGTTGGTAAACTACTTACTGTGAAGCGATCATGTGCTTTAAGTGGTTGCGTCCTTTATAGCCCGTGTAGCGAAAATTGGCTTTGGTTTGTAAAAAAAAAATGTAAGGCCTCCTCACTCCTCACATATTATTACTCGTAAGACTAAAATATGGTTAAATGCCGTTAAATCAGGGATAAGCCTAGAATTAAAGGTATGATACCTTAATAATATTACGATGTTTTTTTCAATAAATGTGCCGCGGCTGTAGGCTAGTAGCTACGTTTACAACTATGGCTGAGTTTGGCAATAAGTGAAACATTTTTCAGATCCTAAGTTAAATAGGGAACAAAAACCGTAAAAAGGACACACAAAGATGAAATCTAATGAATAAATAAATCAAATGTTTTATTGTTCAATCAAATAACAACACATATTTGAGCATTGTTTTTAAAGTTTCTAATGACAAGTGTTGCGGTAAACTCTCGGGTCGGATAATCTTATTGAGTTTTTCTCTTCAAGTCTGAGTCAACTGACGATTTATCTCGGTTTTATAGTAGACAATGTTTATAAACGAATGGGAATACGCCGCGCAAATAGCCACAAGAAACCAATGATGCGTATTTAAAACAGTTTTGACCTCTAAAAATTCAGATACCAGTATATTCCCGACAGCACGGCGACAAAATAAACGTACGATTAAACGTAGAGATAACATATTTTCACTGCGGCCATTGATAGCAGTTATCAACCGCGCCGGCGCCCGGCTAATACATAACAATATAAAATAATACCATTAAACAAGGTATATCAATTATAATCAATTCGCAGTACAGTGATAATGAAATTCAGCAAGTACGGCAGATACTGTAGATTTCAACAGAAAGATTATGTTAATGTAATTAATTATTTCTTGATGACACAGCATAAACAAAATATACCAAAACAATGTTTTGGGAACAGTAGCGAAATACACGATACTATTAATGTCCAATCCATTTCTGAATTGGTACAATTCCACTCAGAATAATGGCAAATTAATACCACGTTGGCAGAGTGCATTTCGGCTATTTCATAAATTATGGGATTTGTAAATCATGAAGCATATGTTTTGGAATATTCACGTCTCTCCGGCTTGTGCATTTAATAACAACTTACGATATTAATATGGAATTCTATACTTCAACTTTTCTTTCTACTATAAATTATAAGGTAGAAAAGGGGCAGCTTATCAGTTTCGCTTATTTTATTCCGCTACGCATTTAAGGAAGCGAGGGACTATTTTTACGAGTACGTTTTAGAACCCGACTTACAGACGGACCTAAAGCACCCTATGGGGTGTTAAACGTGTTTTGTTGATAGTTTATATAACAACATTAAGCTGTCTTTAGTACAAACACTCTGAAGACAATAATATATGCCGTTCCGAGATGACCGTTTTGCCATAACTTTAGGACACTTTATATATATCCTATGGACAAAATGCCAATAAGTATATGCTTTAATTAAATTAACGAATGCTTAGGAACGTACATAGTCCATATAATATTGACCACTTGCAGTGTACTGCTCAGGAAAGAGGTCACTTTTGTTTTCCGTCGAAGAAGTTAAATATAATTCCTATTGTATACACATTGAACAAATTTCGTTCATTTTGTTAAATGGAAACAGCACACACACAAACAATAGATAAATAATATAGGCTTTTTGAAGAATGAAATAAGGAAAACAAATAGATAAATACGGTAACGACTTTTTGTCGACTTTATACTTCAATTTACCTAAGCCTATCAATATTTTCTTTGGAATTGAATAAGGAAAAAAATATGATAAACATTTTAATTACGTTGCTACTTTTTAGGTTTCTTAAATTTTCTTGTTATCCTTTCCATGAAAAAAAAAATCTGTCAAAACTTCTTTGGCGCGTGACGGAACGCGCTTCATCTTTCACTAAACCTTTTGACGACAAAACTTTGAGAATGTTTCATTTTCCTTTCACATCCCGGAATTTACGAGTCCCTGCGTAAAAATGCTTTAAAACATGAACAACGTAGCGTGCTCACGAGAATAAGAACATTCATACAGGGAAGAATTACAAACCGTATATAAAACCTTTTAGGTCTGCTTCCTGCACGAACGCTCGAACGCCTGCCTCACAGCGAAACATTTTTAATAGATACTCTTCCGTATACATCGCATAGTCCTACTTACACCGCTTCGGAAATAGGACGATCAATATTCACGCTGAGCATTATGGGAGTCTGCACTCATTTTGTACGTTTATGCATCGGCATTTGGCATGAAACTGTCGCGGCGAATCGCGGCCGCTATTTACCTAAATATTACATAATCCTGTTCTTGGTTCTATGCCAAAACACGTGCATAATAAAACGAATTCCTTGAGTTAAGACTTTGAGAGTGGAAGTAGGCATTCTGAATAAGTAATACGAGTGGGATTTACTATTGTCGTTTTGTAAGACGTGGCGAAGGAATGTAGGACTTTCCGTCTAAGGATTAGTTTGGAGTTTAACCCGGAGTATACCGGTGTATTGCCTTTATAAAGCTTCAAGGTCGCATAGAATTGGTCAAGCATTTGTGATTTGATTGGCAGCTTCCGCCGTTTTAGCCGTTGGTTTTTTATGCCTAGAAGGAAAGAGATTTGGCTCTTAATATTTGGCCGAATATTTTATCTATGCGGATGGTAACAAAAGATATCAACGATTTATAGGAAAATATTGTAAGTGCTCTCTCAATAAGTTGTAGGAATACTTTAAGTCTGTAATACACTTGAACGAGTATATGTATTACACTCGAAAATTTTATTCACGAAATTAACTGAAAGCGATTCTTCGAAGTCTTATAATTGCAATTTCTTTTATACAATTTTTATATTTAAAATAGCTTGAACACCTTTGAGTATTGACTATTATATTCCGTCTTACTACTATTTTATCTATTTTGCTTATCAAAAGTAGTAACTTAAAGATACGGTATCAGATAAGAGATTGTTTTGATGCTAAACTAAATTAGGTAAACTAATTGAATTTACAACACCTGCCAGTAGATAATACATCTACAAGTAACATCCATAGCAACTACACGAAAACAGCGACGTAGGCATAAAACTGGACAACTTTGACAGATGGCAGAGATAACCAGAAGTCAAACGGGGTCAGAATGTTGCCAACGCATTATTCCACGAAAAAACCAACCGTATACTTTCATCTTTCTTTCTAGTGATCGTGCAGATAAAATTAGCGAAGCGGTTGCTGTAAACAATAACATGGTTTTCTCGCGATCCTGAGGCTATAAACGTCTGAAAACGTAAATGCGTATTTAGGCGACTCGTTTCATCTGGAAAACCCAAAACATTGAGGTTTCCTTTGAAATGTTTTTTAATTCTAAACTGTTTTCGTATCTCGTGAATTTCACGCAAAACGAATCGCTACAATTTGAATATTAAAAGGGATGATAACTTACTCAGTAAATGAAATAAGGATTTATACGCAAATATCTTTTGTCATGGAGCCCAGAAGAATATTAAATTTTTCCTAAGAGGATTTAAAGAGCACTCAAGTAAGCTGGCGTCGTATCGGACTTATATTTTCATCTCGCGACTTTAATTTCAAGTCTAGGGCGGGTTTATGACCCAGAAAATATGGTTCAATAAACTCTAACATGGCGTCACAAGTACGTCCTCATTATACGAAATAATTTGAATAAATTGATCGATTGTCGATAAAACGGAACTTTACTACTGTACTTATCCGATATTTCCAATAATTTGAAAGGTACTGGAAAGCCGCATTTTTCAATTATATTCTGTTTAAGTTAAAATTGTTTTGTGTGGTACGTCGTGAATTTTAATTAAACATTGTTATGTTGTCTGCGTGAATAGTTGGTAATGTGAAAACAGGTAATATTTTACATACCTCTGCTCAATACTCGGTACCGACGGCATTCTTTGCGTCTGTATTAAATTAATATTTTATCGTAGGGCTACCAATTACCCGCATATTCCCAGACTGGCCTAATTTTGATTATTTCCAAGCGTTTCTAAATTGTTCACGTAGTTTTTCAGGGAAACTTGAACACATTTAAATTAGCTGTTATAAAACGTCGCTCAAAGCAAGTAATTTGAACTTTAATTAGAACAAAATGTATTATTAGAAATTATTGTCGTCCAGACTTTAGATTAGATAACTATTGATAAGTGTTTTTGTGTTTGTGACTAGGTACCTACATAATTTGGAGAGACCAACATATTAATTCTTCTTTTCTGTGGCTTATAACTTTGACACTAGGACAGTATCTAAATCGCTAAGAAGACGAAAGAAAGACTAGATATTTAACAATTAGCCTATTCTATTGGGGTTGGACGTCGATTTTTTTATTACGCATTGTATTATTTTATCAAACATTCCAGGGCAGGTTACAGCACATGGCACGGTCATGGGGGCTATGACGTTGACAATATAAACTACTATGCTGTACACTGCTTTCTCCCTAAGATTATAGTCATAACACGTAACGTCAAAGCAGCAATGTACTGAATAGTGACCATCAATTTGAAGTACACTAGTTGTCTACTGAGATACGTGATAAGCCCGCTGATCAGGGTGACGCTAAAGTTTAAAACGGTTTCATGTAAAATACATAACAGCAGACAGCCCTAATGTTCTATGAAAAGAGGTAACATTATCGGATGAAATACCTTTCCGTATCTGTACTCAAATGATAATGAACGCTGACAAAGGACTAGCAGAAGATAGAACATCATTTTCTAATTAAGCTGAGCACACAGTGAGATTAATTTACATAGTAAGAAAATGTCTTTAACAGCAAGGGCAGGTTCACATCTGACGGAACTATGACGGTACTAGCTTCTGGCCGCGTGAAAAGATTAACCGTAGTATAAAGTTTCCTATGTGTTAATCCAGGTTATAAACTATCAGTGTATAACAGATTATAAAAATCGGTCCAAAAGTTTTTTCGTGATAGAATAACAAACTTACATCCAACCATACTTACAAACTTACGCATAATATATTATATTAGTACGAGTAGTATTGTCTTCGCATCAACGTTCCATCTGTTAAATGTGTGAAGTTAAACTTGGTAATAAGTATATATTATTTTTCTCTGTTCTAACGTCACGCGACCGGACTGATAATACGCGACGCATTTTCCGCCAGGTTTGAACCGACTCTACACAAGTTCGAGAATAAACGCGGGTTTTGCTACTGAAATCTTTACACCTAAATTGTGGATATTGTACTACTATTATAAACGCGAAAGTTTGTTTAGATAAACTTATGAATTCTTTCACTCAAAAACGACAGAATTTCTTTTTATAAATCTTGACAGACATTTAATATCCTGGATTAATACTTGGTAGTACTTCTACCTACATACATGCATAATATCACGCCATAGGGGTAGGCAAAGACCAAAGAACGCCATTTGGTACGATCCTTACAAACTTCCCTTGCCTCATTCACATCCATACATCTTGTCATACGGGACCGCCGTTTACGAGTACTACATTTAGTTCAAGTATATTTTCCAGTTCGACAAAGAACTGGGCAAAAGCTAGCCATTAATTTACAACGGGGAGTATGATTTTCAAAACATTTAAATAAGCGTAGGCATTTGGTATTTGAATTATTTTGACCGAATGACGTCATACTCAAACATTAAATTAGGTCATTATTAGGAATATTAACACATACTACGTGCATTTAATTAGGTTAGTGACTGTGGGCATTACACTTGCCTATATTAACAACATTATGTGTGTTCCATCAAAGCATTTTTTTAATCCTGTTATTGTCCCACTGCTGGGCAAGGGAACCCCTAGACGAGGGACCTTAGGCCTTGAGTCCGCCACGCTGGCCAAATAATTGTTAAAGCATTTGCTTATAAAAATTTCTGAACACCAATTTCAACTCATATTTAAACTAAGATTTCCTTCTAGCACAATATTTCAGTATTACATATTTGGTCCGTACCTTATTTCTCTATAGGTATTCAATATGCTCATAACACCGCGCCCTACGTCTAGATCGGGAATACAGAAACAATGTAGGAAAAACGGATACAACATGTATTTATTTTCTCCTAAAACCCTTTTCTTCAATACTTTTCATACACTTACGAATACACGTTGTTGTTAATACTGTGTTTGATTTCAGCACGAAAGTCCTTTACAAATAGAGTTTCTAAGGCGTGATGGAGAAACCACTAATAATGTTCTTCTGTTCTGTAAAGTAGAGTATTTCCACCCAATCATACATGTATACTTACTTACTTGCGTTAATTGGTGGTAACTAGATAAATAATGCGTCCCTCAACAGTTGCAATTTATGAACTAATTAGCGGAAAAGCTAAACATCGGCAAACGCAGGTCCTGTTGCAAATAGCTTAGTAAACGAAAATCAACTAAATAATTGCAATCTACATTAGTACTAAACAGCCGATTTCAAATCACCGGTCGCCATAATGTCTACCAAATTCAAAACATGTCAACATCATAATGGAAATAATGTTTGCTTCCGAAACAGCTGCAGATCAACGGCAATTCTTTTTTTTATAGCACAGTTGGGCAACCATTCAGCCACTGGGAAATGTTATTGATGGCGCCAAATTTTTAAAGGGCATCTCACGATCTCTCAACTTTTACGATCATAGTCGTTATTGACGAAATATGGTCTGTCACACGTGTACAACAGCTGTCAAAGGACAATCAGCGACAAAAGTTTAATTTAAAAATGTAGGTCAGTCACGCCATGCAATAACAACACATGAATGGGTTGCGTAACCGAATAAAAACGGTCTTAATTTGTGTTGTGCATGTTGTTTGATATCACTCTCGTGAGCGTTTTATATTGGTTTTGGAATATTGCATTTAGATGATATTTATTTCGTATCCAGTAACGCTTCCATACAATTTGATCGCTCTCATCAATATCCTCTACATTACGAAATCATTATTGAAAATCATATTTTAAACGGTATATCATTTCATTATATTATGGCTTCACATTCATTTAAATTAAACCATAAGTCCCTCTAGTATAAGAATTGGGCATTCCGGATTAATTAATAATTCACGATAGATCTGGGGATTATCAAAATCCATTTGGCAACGAGAAACACGTATCTACAAATACGGGTCCAATTCAATTCCAAGTATTATACAGATACACGGAATTAATTTGAGCTCATATTTTGCTATGATAATATTCGTAGAACTTAAAAGTTAGCATAAAGTTATTATAAATGTTGAACAATTTTGACTTCACAATTGCTGAATAAAAAAAAATGGCTACGTATGTTGTCTTTATCCGTTGTAACGTATTGCTTTCGCAAAAAACTTGTACACGTCACATCCTTCTGTTTCGTAAGTAATTACAGCCGATTGGAATACTCGGCTATTATCTAATTAACATTCTGAATTTCTTTGGAAAAACATTAACGCAGAACCAATGTAAAAGCACGTGAAACTATTTTAATACAGGCTACCGGCCGCTTCGCTCGCTCGGCATGTGGATAAAAAGTATGTTTATCTCTTAGGTGCAGGCCATGCCCGGTGTATGCAAATATCGTGGAAATCGTTTGATCCATTAGGCACTGAATTCATGCGAAAGAGTAGCAGCTAAATAAAACATGTTACGCTAAATTTGATTACTGATGCCAATTTTACGATCAGATGCATATTGATTCACTTATGTCGCTATATTGGTGTCCAGCAAGTAACTGCTATGAACTGGTGATGATCTATAGAATTTTATTAATAACTAGCTGACCCGCGCAACTTCGCTTGCGTCACATTGGAGAGAATGGGTGAAATTTTTCCCCGTTTTCGAAACATTTTTGACTGGTACTCTGCTCCTATTGTCGTAGCGTGATGATATATAGCCTGCCTTCCTCGATAAATGGGCTATCTAACACTGAAAGATTTTTTCAAATCAGACCAGTAGTTCCTGAGATTAGCGCGTTCAAACAAACAAACAAACTCTTCAGCTTTATAATATTAGTATAGATATCATGACTTTATTAATAATACACTATTTATAAATAAATTATGTAACCAATCAATTTAAGCCACTTCTTAATCTAAAGGCAGCATAGATAATAATATAGGTTAAAAAAACATCTTGTAAAGCCACACTATAGAATCACGATAAGGTCTACAAAAGTGTGTCAATATTAAGAAAGCGGTTAAGTATTGTGTGTAGACGAGTGTCCATACAGCGAAGAGTACTTTTTCGTAGAAACGTGGCGCATGTCACACGCGTCGCCGTTCGAAGAAGCCTCGATTATCTCCCGCATTATTGATTATTGCCACACTTGGGAGACCAGATCATCCATTGTTACCAACAATCGTAATTTCTTTTCCTCATCTCATTTATATCGATGTCCTTCTTATGGAATCACTTCACTGTAAGTACGGCCTTACGTTTCCAGATACTTACTCAACTTCATAATATTTTTTAGTTACTATTTTCGTGAAGTCTTGATCTGACTATCAATTTAAGTTAAGTACTTAATTGGTAATTTTTTTATACAAGCAACAAGCACTTTATCCGATAACTTCGTAGAAAGCCTTGTCTGCATTATAATTTATATTTTTTTCTTTTTTTATAAAAAGTAATGTTTAAAACAGGTCACCGACAGATGCAAAAACCTGAGAATCACATTTTGTACACCTCTGCCAGTGATGAACCCTGAGTACACGGCTAAGTAGTAAGTTGTCAGACTATAACAAATTAACTTTATACGTCACTTTAATCGAGAAAACTCTCAGGCACAGATTTGCCTTGCTTTATACTTACACGACTTTGAACAACGTAGATAGATTACGTGCTTCGGATTCGTAATTTGATCATGAAAAACCTATGACATATAAGACGTGTTTACCTATTACTTGTACATTCAAGGGCTTTTTACTATAAGAGATATCCACTTACTGATAGTTCTTACATGCAAAGAGATATAATAGCGTGATTCAGCTTTCGCTCTACCACTATGAGCTGGGAGCAACTGGCTAGCTATCTAATTTGTATGAAAATCTGATCAGTCCCTAACAGTTGCCGTAAGTTTTCAAATTCATTTTAAATGTCAAACTCTCGATAGTCCATAGAACCGACTGTAAAAATAGCTCTAAGTATTATGTGGAATACGAGTGACGCTGTCATTGGCAAATCTTCACGCAAATAAACATGCAAAGAAAAGCCAGATGTTACTTCAATAACATAAATCAATCAATGCATCAATAAACGCCGAAAATGCCAATGCCACTCGAATATTTTCATTTAATGCAACTCTACATGTAAAAATAAACCTTTCAAATAAATTGAAACAGGCACAACGTTTTCCCGGTAGTATAAAATTCTCTGTAAATTGTATCGCGATGTTGAAACGTAGTTATTCAAAATATTTCTAACATCATTAGAATTAATTGGAAATACTACATACCTAACAAATAGTAATAAAACTATATGCAATGGGTTATTCCTGTCGGTTATTTTTCAAACGAGTTAGGCAAAATCCTGTTTCTATGTTCGACACCTTCAGTAATTATTTTAAGAGTATTAGGTGCCTCTATATACTCTATATACACTACGTACACGGCAGGTATGTGTATAGTTTCATTGAGTGTAAAAGAATAACTAAATTGCCGAAACCAACTAAATGTATCCCAGTAAAAGATAGTGATATATGTACGTATTCTACGTAAAAAAGATGATTAATTAACGAATTGCGAATTAGTCTTGGACCTAAATATGACCCTTGCGGAACACCTGATATTCTTTTAACAGTTTCAGGCTGAAAGCCATAACCAAAACATAAAAGTTGTATTTTTTCAGAATTTTAATTAAGAGTACAACCAAAGACAATCTGAACTTGACATTAGCTACAAGAAATGCATTTAATTTGGCAAGTTCTCCGTGGTTTATTTTGTCAAACGTTTTTCATAAGTGAATAAATAAGAGACTGATATACTCATTATATTGAATTCATATTGTCCTAGGACTGTATGGAATTTTGTAATAGGAAGAGGAAATAAAGTCAAAATTGTTGACTTTGACAATAAATAAAACTACAAAGTTAGTAAGATTATAATGTAACAAGAAAAAAAAGACAATACATATGTAAGCATCAAGTATTACTCAGCAGATAGATGCAGTCTGCAGATGTTGACCTTTTTAAATGTAAATTTAATCATATCTCTCTGTTAAGTCGCTGTTTTATTAGTCACCTGTTGAATTAATAATTCCAAAACGGTATCTGATGTCATGTTTATAAAAATTGTATGTTAATCCTGTTCCTAAGATGTCTCGTAACTGTGTCAATGCAAAACTTTATTCAAAGTTTTTATCGCTATGCATTTCATTAAAACATCATGTACGGCTTCTTTTTATCGCTAAGCGAGAGTTACGTAACTAATGAGAAAATGTTCCCATTGTCATCGATTGTGGAAAATAAATACCTACTGTAACAGTTTCCGACGAGGTTGATAACACTTCGATTCATTCAAAATCTACCTGTGTATTGAATTAGGCGCATGGGTGTGTTCGTGGACAAAAAATAGACCAAGAAGTGAATGAACTTTCCAACGTTTATAACCTCCACGTCTGGTGGAGGCAGGGGGCCGTGCTCGCGGTTGATTGATGGATAGATAGATACTACAAGTTACCTAATTTACCGTCGTGCGGCGGCCATCGGGGTCAACAGTACCTGGTGCACGTTTTGAACGTTACAGTCACGAGCTCGCACGACGCTGGCGGAGACGGTGGCGGTGGCGTGCTCGCAAGCCTTGGACGGAAGACCATAAGTTTTATAAATTAGTGACAATGCCTTGAGTTATTTCGTGGAAGTGCCAAGGTTGGTAGTTCTGAGAAGTGGCGACTCGTCGGCAAGTACGGTCGGAGCGCGGCTCGTCGGCCGCTCGGTCTCGGTCGCACATTCACATGCCGGTCCCCCCTCCCCGCCGGGCCGCGCGCACCGCCCGCCACGCGTGTTTACCTCACTCGCATCGCCGCGCGCCGCGCGCCGGCTCCGCGTTCACTCAGTACGCTTTTGTACACGAAAGAGGATTGTCACGCCGAAGCGACCCACCTCGCCGAACTTTCACCTCCCGCCGCGATATCGTTATCTGTGATAAACACCGACCGTTGAGTGAAATTGAATGTGCGCGTACTTAGAAAGCGTTTCTGTCGAGGCACGCGGACGGACCGCCGTCGGCGACGTCGATTTCTGCAAATTAATTTCTCCAGTGCAGTCGGCTTCTACGAAACTGCTTATAAAGAGTTTTACTGAGAAGCGAAACGGCCGTAAAGTGGATTTGAGGAAATATAAGTAATTATAAGTGGGCCTTTGTGTTTCCGTGTTTTGTTGTTATCTAAGGCGTTTACATTGGATCCCAACCGACCACTCACACCTCCAATGGTGGTCAAACTACCAGGTGAGAACTTTCAACTTGTTTCAGCGATCGAGCACTCGAACTAACAGTTGTAACTATATATTTAGCGATTTTATTACTCATTGTTTTATCTTATAAGCCATTCTGATGTATCTTCCGCATATTCATAGCAGATACGTCAACGCAAAAGCAAATTTGTTTACGTCTGAAACACGTGTGTATTTCTGCACGCAAAAATATATCGAACGGCGCCAGCTGTTATCATTATCACTGGGACTTCGGGGTCAATGCGTTCTCAATGATAACGACATAGATTATATTCATCAATGACGTCATTCCTAATCATTTGGAGACAATGGCACAATTACATGGAACTTTAATACATCATGTTTATTTTAGGACTGTGTGCTACCGGTTAAATGATAAATAGTAGTTAACTAACTTTTAACTTCTATCAATAGAGCACTAATGGTATTGTTGAGTTTAGATATCGTAACTGTCGACTTTCATTTCGTTCCGGCCATTCGTTTCGGCAATTTGGCTATTCCGTTGTCAACTTTCGCCTTTCGAATAACTTCACAAATTGTTCGTTTCAACGATGATGACCATTCATTGTATGAGATATGATTAAACGGCACCGAAACTGGTTTCGGCGAATAGTTCTAAGATAGATAACCAACTCCAAAATGATGTCCGACTGAGTTTCCAAGAACATTCACTAGGATTTAGATCAACTGCCAGGATATTTGATCATAGCCTGAATTAACTAAGCGATATAATAATTTATCGACTCATATTTCTGATTTCAAAATATACATATAAAAGTCGACGTAGATAATATATTATTGATCGCCAACAAAAGTTATGAGTTGATGACCTCTAGAAAAGAAGTCAACCTTGTTCTGAAGGTCCACTTCGAAGGCCTAAATAAAGTTATGAACGCTCTATTTGTAGTTATAGAACAACTAGAGGTATAAACATTAAATACACAACTACTAAGAAAATTTACAAACGTTTCAATCGAGGCTAAAGGCTGCCTATGCAAATTCCAATGCCTTATGTAACTAGGTGGGCACTGATCTATTACTCATACAGCCTAACCGTGCCAATGCAATTACGAAAACTAATCAAAATAATCTCAAACTAAACGATAACTAGGTTAAGAATTTAGCTTATCTTAATCACGATGTAATAGTAGTACGACGTAATACGAGCAGCAATGATAAATAAAATGTTAATGTTTATGCACAAGCGTGCTCACTGTGTTAATGACACCACTGCCGTTGGAACACTTCATTTGAAAACAATTATCAAGCACGCTACGATATAACGTTTCCTTAGAATACTCAACGATTGGAAATATTTTGCATAATTATGTAACACGCAGATAGTAATTGTAGAAAAACATGATAACATGAAATTACTTAGTACTCTATAGCGTATCTGTCCTCGATTCATAACTTTAGGCGGGTGCAGGAACATCGGAATGCTAGCTATTGAGGATTGGAGATACTATATTCAGTGTCTGTTTTGAATAATTTAGCTTTCAAACAACTTAAGAAGTAACTTCTCAAAAGAATCCAGCATTTTTGTGACTCTCTATCAACTTGAATAGCAAGATGAAGAGACGACTGTTAAATAAGTAATCCCGCTCCATCACTCTTTGTCCAACATAAATATTAGTTTCACTTTGAAGTTTTTTTCGGCCATATTTAAATCGCATTGGCTGCATGCATTCTCAGAAATGCATAACGAGAAAATACTAGTTGAAACTAGTCACAAACAGTTACGTAATTCTACGATACTAAGTAGTTGTTTACCGATATTTTTGTAGACAAAATTCGATTCGGATTTATAATTACGCAATCGTAGCTACTTATTATGGAAATAAATGATACAAAAACATATTTTTCAATAAAACACGCAATGTAAGGCGTAATTATTATGTCATAAAACATCTGTCTTAAAGAATTGTTTACTATTGAAAATTCCACAAGTGCATAAAAGATATATTTTTCTCACAAGTTGATAAATACAATCTATGGCTGAGGTATCTGATTTATAGTTCTTATTCAGACCACACAATGATCTTTAAAGCAACACCATCAACTGATTTAAGAGCAAGGAAAAAATATTTATACAAAGGAAGTCGTCCGATTACAAACAAAAATCTTTGGAAAACGGAGCGCGAAATGCGATATCACCGTTTTCCCAATTGCCATGGAAACGGCTGGTCTTTGGTATTGATCAAGTAACTAAAAGCTGAAATACTTGGGGACTTCTTAACAGTTTTGGATCTCTCGCAAGGTCGTCCACTGGAAAGATGAAATCCTCAACCCGCATCTGCAATTACATTCACAATCACACTCAACCTAATTAAGTACATACTAGCAGTGGCAGCAACTTCAACGCTTTGTTCGAATCAATGTTATTGTAACCAATCGCATTGTCCACATTCTACCGGGAATAACACGCTGTTAATTCGTTTACAGGGAATCGCGGTGGCTTTTGTTTATCCTCAAAGGGAAACAACGCATTTTTTGCAGCCATTTTTACAGCTAAAAAGAGATCTATTGTTATAGGTTACCGTACTATGGCGATAGTATTATTCAAGTCATGATTGCCATTGATTGAGGTCCGTGAAAACGTTTAATTGATTGCGATACCTTTAAAGAATTCCTATTGTAATTGCTGAGGAATTTAGCGTTTATATCGCGTGGTCATTCTAGTTTACAAAGCCAATGTGTGCAAAATAAAAACAATGTTTTGATGCTGTTAAGTTCTAAAGGCTTGGACGGTTTTAATACATGTATTCGCCGGCGAGCTTTTAGACATCAAAGCGCTTTTAAAATAGTAAATTAAAGTTTGTAATACTTTCGCACACCTGAAATAGTTCCTAACTCATTTTAAACTTTGCTGTCGTGCCGTTGCGAGGTGAAGTACACACGAGTACCGTTCTGTTTGAAACAGTTGTTATTTAATTATTTTACAGTAGACTGAATACGCAAATAACTTTGAAAAGTCAGTGCGTAGGCGACCTGAATTCACCCCCCAATTTAGAAAGATAAAAGTTATATTAGGCTTTCACTGCGATAAATTTTGATAGGAAAAATATTTGTATACATTAAGTATCAAATTATCCGAGGTGACCGTGAAACGGTTTTTTAATAACTTTGTGTCTACTTTTGGATTTAATTTTAACTCGGGTACTAAGCCTGTTATCATTCATGTAAAACTATGTAAATTACATAAGTACACTGCTGTATTATTCTGTGTCTCGATACAAAATGTAAATCTATGCTAATGAATGCATTAGCTCGGACATTCTGCTCAATTTATTTCTCTTGTAATGGAAATTACAGTTAAATTTTATAATAACAGATGTTTTGCGATAATACGCAACTAGAAGATATTCACGATAACAGAGCACACATAAAAATTAATTAAACTTTTTGTAGTCGACCATATTTTTATACTTTATTTTAATTACAATTATCTTACCATAGATAAGAACTACCTACCTACGTCTGTCAAGTTTTTATTCAAAACAAGACAACGAAAAGAACGTTCACATCACTACGAATACATTTTCTTGAACCGGGCGACCAACTCGAACATTCATTGTTAGTTTCCCAGAAGTTATCAATATTTAATACCACACTTAAGTCTGATTTCTGAAATATGATAACGTAACTATTCTAGCTTTACCAATGCCTGGAAATCCGCCATTTGCGCCTAATACCTTCTATCTGAAATTATAGTTTTTACGACCAAAATGTATAGGTAGCTATCGCTTACTGGAATTGATAAGGGTATGGCACCTAAAAAGCGACATTTTACCTCATCTCATAAACAGTAATCTCGCATTTACGTCAAGTAGATTGAGTGTACATGCGACAGTTTACAAGATATGAAAAAGAGAAAATGTTGTTTTACTTGGGAGAGTAAGTACTAGGAAAATGTGAGTTCTCTCGAATTGGCGGGCGGACGGAACAAGGTGGGATGGCTGCGCGAGCGCAGGTATGCGTGTTCTCAGAACGCGCCGCGTCCGTTTTTGCTCCTTTTTCGATTCGAGTTTACCGAGAATCGAATGGCCCGGTGGCGGCCCTACTCGGAACTCGTAATTAATCCTTGGAAGCCTCCGACCCAAGGGTTGTTATGAGAAATCGCCAACATTATGACTTCATTTTTTTATTTATTTTTTGCATTGTCTCATTTTGAAAATTGTATACGGGTTATTGTTCGGAGAAGGACCGACAATACCATACACAGCATTATACGCGGCTATTAAATTTTATGCAGTGTTCGCCTCTGACCTCGGGCTCTTAGGAAACTGACTTACTGAATACTGATGCCCTTCTTAGAAACCTTTCATAATCTTGCAATATTGCAATATTTACCTAATGATTTAGTGCTGCTCTAATTTCTTTCTGTAACAACTGTTATATTGGATTAGGTATTTATCAAAGAAATAAAGGAGACAGAATATTGCGTTTGCCGACCGAGATTAATTACTTCGATTTATCTACGCTTGGTTGTTAAACGTTTTTACTGTTGTTTTATGACACACACGTATTAGCAACTATTGTTTTATCCGTGTTGTTGTATTTATGTATTGTAGTTGTGATATTTTCACTAATTACAAATGTCATAAAATGGCGTATCGTCCATTTGTCAAATGTTCACAACATTAACGAATGTGAATGCTGAGAAATTCAACATTCGTGAAGCGAGTTAACTAAACATAAAATGTGAAACGAACGAAACGTTGTTACTGTAAATGAACACTGATAAGTATGAAATTTTAGCTTACATATGAAATAACGCGGGAAATTTTACAGCGTCCGCTGTGTGAAACTCTGTAATTAACGGAGACACCGACAAAATAGCCCTTTGACCGGTTGAATGTGGTAAAACATGAGCAAAATACTTTGTAGACACATTTAGATCCATCTACCTGCTATTCATTGGATGGTTGCAGGGATCGAGGACACTTGATTTCTTTTTTATATGATATCATCATCAGATAATAGGTTAATCACCTTCAAAATGAGTGGCAAAAAGGAACTTTACTACAAAATCTTCAAATAGAACACTACAAAAGCACACTGTTTGAGACCACCACGAAGACTCAAGACATCACCATCAATGCATTAAATCCATATATTCAATTTGCTTCGCTCAGCGGGCATCAGTTGTTTTGTTGGGCTAGGACCGAGCTGAGCAAAACGAAGCAAAAAGGTACAGTCACACCGCTTTCCCAGAAGAGCGGCTAGTTTAAATTTCAATGGCGGACTACTGCGAACGCGCTCGACAGTCGACAGTTTCGTCTAACGAACTGATTGAAATACTGCTTTGATCTGCACTCCGGCCACGCTAAATCAACCCATGTTTACAAGTCATTTAAGTCCTAAATCCCATCTCTTCATTACGCGATTTAATTTGCCGTTTCTCTTTTGAGATGGGCTTCGTTCGTCCTTGTATCGTTTTTTGAAATGCAGTGAAATTTAAAACTATAAAAAACTATAAGCTGTTTACTTTCATGCGAGATGTCTAGCGTTTTTTAATAATCTTCTTGGTAGTGGTAACTGAGAAGTCGGTATAATGACTCTTTATTTTTATATTCGTATATCTCAATGTATGACACTAATTGACTTGGGCTGGTAGCAACTGATATGTCGATAAACTTCTGTAAGTAAGGTGAAGGCAAACGATTAGGTCACCTCTAAGGTTTCTGCAGTTGTTAGTCGTTATGTGTGCATGCACTGTGCTGTGACGTCACTACACACACATCAACATAAAACGTCTAAAGTAGATACGCGATAGTAATGGTGGGTGTATTTATAGTAGTTATGTAAATGAAATACAGACTATGTGGAAATTACTTACTTACGTATTTTAATCACAGACCACAGCCATATCGGGTCATGAGTTATATTGTATGGACTTCCGGATCGTACAGCACAGACGAACATTATATCATAGTCTATGATAATATTCATGACAAAAAATTAAACGGAAAGAAACAGTGAAGGAAGAAAGTTCATAACGCCATAACCTGTTTTACAAGTTCACAGTAGGAAACCCCTTTCACTCGGAAACGAGTCTGGGCTCGGGATAAAAATAGACACTTATTTACAGATTACACACAACGTCTAATTGACTGGCCATAAATCGGAGCTCTTCTATATTGGATCACGTATAACGGAACGCGTCTATTTTAAAAATCGAAACTGCCGCGGGTTGCCGTTCCGGGAACCGCGGCGCAGTCGAAGCGACCGGTCGACAAAGTTCCCAGAATACGCGAAGGTTGCTTGGCTAAACTCTTACATTGAATACAAACAGTTATTGCCAAACACTTAAATGTATACTATTGCATTGTCAAAAGCATCAGCGTTAGAGCTTTTATGGTCGAGATTGAGGCCAATACGAACATTCCAACGGTTGCAATCGCTCGCGTTCATCAAAAAATGTTCAATGCACGTTTCGGTTTATCTGGCATCGTGAGTGACTTTCTACGTAGGGTCATTAAGGAATTCCTGAAGCGTTGGTCGACAAAAGCCGTTTTGATGAAGATCAGCTGGCGGCTCGCTGGCGCCGCGCCGCGCTCTTGTCTCGATGTCAAAGGCCACGAGCACGGAAAGAAAGGCCTTATCGTTACACTACGCCCATTTATAGCAGAATGCCTCATCAAGTTGCAGTAATACGTGAAAAAACAAGTGAATGTCGATATTTTTTGGTATATTGTGATCGTTTATCCTCTAAGGTTTAACGCATCTCGTCAAATGTTTATCTCACTAAAATGTGAAAGGCGAGAGTGTCCATACTCCATATGTCTCCCGTCGAGCGCACTTCAAGCCGAACGTTTTCAATATCAGCTGTACCAAAATATGCGGTATAATGTTAGAGATTTATTTATAGCAAGCTGCGCTTCCAAGAACGTCGAGTGTGAACCGTCTTGATACAACGAGAATATTATACTTCTCATATTGTAAATCAGGAACTGTAAACATCTGTTCGTTTTCTTGATATGTTACGTTAAACAATTAATGTTCCGAGTTAAAAATTCGCTGTTTTATAGGGTAGTTCTATGTTACGTAAACGGAGATTAGAAATATAATTGGTTTGTGAGTGCAAAATCCAGAGTATTCCTATTTCAAAAAAGGACGATTTGTAAGTTTTAATTTCGTAAAAAAACATCTTAACTCTCAAAATACAATTCCATTGTTACAAAACGTTAAAAGCGAGAATAATAAGCAGATTTAATCGCAACAGTGCAAAATTTCACAACGGATTCACGAAATTTCACTCATGAAAATACGCTTTCATGGTATAACACCCTCACTTAATAATGCAGGGGAAGTTACATGCACCGTAGAACAATGTGGAGTGAGAGGGTGCTTGTACCGACGCGTTTCCGATACCCATTCATTGACGCCAAAATGTACGAGGCCCGAGCAAACGTTAGCATGCCAACAATACGTTGCGAAATTGTGAACTGCGTACTTAGGATTTCATTATCTTGAGTACTGTTTATGAGTAAACAATTGCAATTACATATATGTACATTCGTTTATTGTAAAGATAGCGTAAGGACATCTTCTTTCACTATTTGCCAAACAATGATACGATCAAAACTACTGCAGAGATAGCAAATAAACCATCCAAGTCTATAAACCAGATATCAGAGTTTGATGCAAATAGTTCATAGAATACGAAAATTACTTCACTACAAGGAAAAGGCAAGTCTACCTGCACTCGTAGATCAATTTAAATTCCCTCCATAAAACCTGACAGTCTCAATTTCTATAATAATAGATGAATAGAGAAATATGAGGGTAATAAATAACTGGTATAGCAGTAACTGTTACCGTTAGTGCTATTGAAATACAAACTACTAGCAGCGGTCATTTTACAGAGTCAATTAGCAGTAAATTATGTTTGCAAAGCTTTCTGCCTAGTGCCAGCGAGCCCGGAATAAGATCTCATAGTCATTAGGTTTGTGAAGATAACGAATGTTTATTACCTTCAGCTTGGAACGCGGAGACAATCGGACAACTGAATTGATTACGTTACTTTGAATATTTCGAATTGTAACTGTTTGTGTTGGACAATTCAATTCTGTTTTAAAGCAAGCGATATATTGCGTTTGCGTTGCGTTTTTGGGGCTAAACAGCGATTAACGACGAAAAAACCACGGAGCTCACATATCGGTCGAAGAATGCGAAAAAGAAAGATCCATATTTTGGCAAAAGAATTCCAGCGAAAACTGTTTTCCTTAAGTTTGTATGTTTTGTAGAGTTATGCAAGTATTTATTTACCAAAGGATCCTACGATGTTATTTGCAAACACTTCACTTCGCAAATAAAATAAGATATCGCCAACTCAAATACGAGAAGTTATTCTTAACGAGTAGTACTACTACCAACTATTAAAAGTTTCTTTCAATGGACATTCAATATTGCAACATTGTTTATAGATTGCAGTGAAGAAATAAAACAAACAGTTTGGATAATCGTATCAACGTTTTATAAACATTGTCATACTAAAATAATACTATTAGAATTGAAATAATTTAACAAACAAACTTTATGTTTTGGTTATAATTACAACGCAGAAGTGATTGTTTGAACAATCTTATCCCAGAAACTTCTAATTCGGACTAGCTTAGTAGTTACATTAGCCCCCAGTGTTATCAGGCACGAATATCAGCAAAATAAATATGATCAAAAAGTAGGTATCCAGATTTTACATGCAGTTTGAGAAATTCTTGTAGCTTAGCCTGGGTGATAGTGATGAATCTCAGATGCTTTTGGACTGGTATTGAGCTAGCAAGCGAAGCCACGTGGTAACATCTAAGACACAGTTATTATGTTATCATGCAGTACCTACCTCTATTTTGTTACCAAGCTATACGCAGGCTTACTTCCAACAGTATCGAGTCGAAAATCTAATTCGATTGGTTCAAACTAATGTGAAATCATAGTTTTAAATTTCAAACTAGCGCATGATTGAGCGCAGGTTTAGGCCCAGCGCAGACAGACCGGAATAATCCTCGCGCGGTCTCGAGCATTTTCTTTACGGCTCGCGGATGCTCGAGCATGCTCGCGACTGCTCGAGCCTGCGCGAGGAAAACTTTCTAGGTTACCATTCTTCATTAAACAGGCCAGTTTTCGTGAAAATTCGTCAACGATGGTAGACTGGGCCATGATTATAATTGCTCTTTTGACTGAAGAAGAATAAAAATGACGTTCTCTCTCTTTAAACTCAGTAACAACATTGAAATTTTTCGTACGATGCTCGCGCGTCCTCGAGGATGCGCGGGGATACCCGCGCATCCTCGAGGACGCGCGAGCATTTTTTGTCAGGTTCAAGCAATTATGCACTTTATTTTAATTAATTTAAAGTTGATTTTCAAGTGCGTTAAAAAAATCCTCTCCGCTGCGCTCCTCTTGGTCTGCGCTGGGCCTTAAAGTGATTGTACGATTTGACATTTGTTCGAATTTGATTTTCGACTCAATACTGTCGGAAGATGGCATGCAGGTCAAAATCACGGACGTTTCAACCATAAGAGGTCGAGACAAATGCATAATTAATAATGCATGATAACGCTAATCCCAGTGTCGTATTGCATATTAAACATGCAACGCGAAAGTGTTATGTTATGTTTGAGGAGTCCAATTTTAATGCTTATTTAGCGAAATTTGACAGCATGTGTGCTTGGCGTCTTTGTAACTGTGCAATGTTGATTTCATAACTTTTTTTTCTGTATACAACTCCCACATTTAAGTTATTCGACATTTTTTATGTAGAGCTGGACTTGAGAAATACCTAATAATAGAAACCCTCCCTTCTATCCGAATCTGCTTATGGGCTGTACAAATTCCTCGCTCCTGCCCTGTTGAAAGTAGAGACACGACATCGCATTGCTCAATCATCGCAAGTTTAAATGAACAGATTATAATTAACGAACATAACACAAAACACTTTTAAAAACATATCCAAAGCAATCACAGCGTCAAGTCAGGAGCATTCAAGCGGCTAGAATACTATTAAGACAAGGGTAGTGGAAAACTTTCAGTAAAATAAATATAAAGCCCGTCTAAACTAAGAAAAAGGCATAAAATGTATTTCGCAGAAAGCCACTTGTGTAAAGATGCGATATTCCCAAGGTTCACAATCGATAACAAAATAATTAAATTACAACAAATTGCTTTCAAGAACACTCATTCTTTCGGTATGTTCATTTCTCCTTATTCTCCGTACACACACTACTTAGAAACTGAATAATATTTGTTTCGAAGAATTCATTAGTATCGTTTATCATAGGCAAGAGTTAGGTGAACTTCAGGTGAATGACCTCAAGCATCGACGTTAATTCTGGAGTCGAATTGTTGATGTTTTCCCCAAATATTTATAAATTAAACATTCTGATTGAACTATTGAGTCAAGAGGAATGTTTTTTCCTGAATTTATTTTATTTTTACGCTGTGAAAGTTTTCCCCGAAAAAAATGGTACAATATTCATAATAATTCATACACGAACACTTGTATTTTGGTTTGATTTAATCTTTTATAGTATTTTTTTACCTTACAGTTAAGTTAGTCCCCCTTTACGTGTTTAATAAGCAATTAGGTAGGAGATTAGCTTGCTGACAAAGATCGGGAATATTTTAATATTAAGTACTCACTAAGGACGCCTAAAACAATACTTAATCGAAATTGCGCATACATAAGAATATTTATGAAAAAATATTCAGCTTTAATTTTGCTGTTAGCGAAAGCATTTTCTTGTAACTAGAACTTCTTGTCAAGAAAATTATTAGAAGTGCAAACCTTTACAATTCTTTGTTTCGCAATTATCAATATTACCAAGAAACATACTTTAGCGTGCAAGTATCAAAAGTACATATTTACATATATCTCATCAATTCTGATAAAGCATTTTAGATAAAGTTCTCAGAACACTACTTAGCATTTAACGAGAATTGCCACTTAAATGTCATTCGTAGTATATTTGTTGTTTGTCATCTACGAAACTAGTTCATTAACGCCTTTGTTTCAAGTTAAGCTGATATCGACAATATTGATAGTTTTATAGACATAGGTTTATAGTAATTTAAAACGTCAATAATTTATTCGATCAACAATCTTCTGTTTACAAGATAGATAAAGTTTTACATTCACAATACCAACATTCATGCAGAGAGAAATAACGAATAACGGGTTGACATTTTTGTGAAAAGCGATGACAAATCCGCAAAAATCACATAACTTGTAAAGTCTAAGCAGCCTTTTGAGGTGGATAAAAATGCCGCTTTCAAAGTAAAATCTATAAAGGATGTCACTATGTTCTCTTTGACATTTGTCAGGCATTGACGGTATTCCTTTGATCATCTTGAATCTTCCCTTTAGTAAACCAGTATTATTGAATTACTTAAAAGGTTCAATCAGTGCCGAATTGGAGGTTATAAAATCAGATCAGACGCTACAATCGAATTCGCTCCATCCATAAAACAAAATTAAACATCGTTCGGTCAAAAGTGGCGTCATCATCAGTCCGAATTAATAAAATGAATTCGTGTTCTTAGAAAGTATTTATACTTTATATTACAAGGTCGGAGTATAAATAAAATGAAGAACGTGCCAGCCTTACCCCTGCGGTGGCCGGTGACTCAGTTTTACCTGTATGGACGAGGGCTAGGTTATTTCTAGAGAACTAACGATAATTTTAACGTTATGACACACCCGTTCCTAGTATTGTTACCAAATTGTGAACGATTCCAAATAAAATGTACTGTTTTGAGCACTGACACACGATTTCGTTAACTGTAACGGCTGTTTGTTCGTTGTTAATTATATCTCTTTGTTTTAGAGGTATAATTTTAGAAGTGGCAATCTAAGTATTAGGTTGATAAGTACTGTGGTTGGTGAGTAGTTTTTGATGATAGCTCATTAGCTATGAAAATAAACACTAACCATGTAACTGCTCTTCAAGGCAGCTTCTTTTGTCATAATCATTCGAGACAAATGTTACAAAAATATTCACACAACAACTCTTTTTCAGACATCATCGTTTAAAAAACAATTACGACAATCAAGCCTAAAATTGTCCCTAGCGCCAAAGAGAACGTAAAAATACTGGCCGCTACAAAAACATGCATAAGTAATGCTGTTGGCAGAATCGAGAAATTTAAAAAAGGAATCACGACGAAACAAGCAATTAGCGCTTCATTGTCACAAGTGGACAGGAAATCGCAGTTTCACACCGCCGCCTCTCAGTGTGGCAACACTGTGTATTTTTACACATTCCAACTCTCAGACACTGCTAAAAAAACTCATATCTCCACTATCCCAGTTATAAATTATTCATGATCTCACTAGAGGAAAATGGAAGCCCGGCTTTCGAAGTAAACCTATAATCTGGATTTACTCTGGTTCCTTTTATCCCGCTTTCAACATTTTATATTTCAAAACAGGAATTAATTACATTTGGTTTATTTTGGGCGTAAGAGGTAAATAACATTTTTACATTGTTTTAGGCTACGCTATTCAGAATATAGAGCTCGTAAAACGTAGAGCCATGTTTAATGTGGGTTCGTTGTAAACTGTATTAAAATTTAAAATATAATATACTAAAAGTATTAAAGTTAACGTTTTAAAAAGTTTTACACCTACCTATTTAAAATAAATAAAACACTGGCCAGAAAGCATTAAAGCATAGTACAGCTTCACATTAAGAACCACTCATTTAAAAACTTGACATTGTTCGAAAAATCGTTATAAAACAATTAACGGCATCAAATTGCATTTGAAAAATAATAGTAAGTGGAAAAGACACGACATAAAATGACGTCACGACACACTATTTACTTCATTCATAGGTGTTAATGTAACAGTTTTGCTTAATTGGTAGGTATTTCTTAGCTGCAGTATCGGAACGCAATTGTCCACATCGTACGGTCACGTTTTATTACGATTGACACATGAGACATACAAATTAGCTACGTATATGTTTCGTATGTGAAGAATGGAAGCTATAAATATCTATTTCGTGTTCGCCATTGCTCTATCTTGATGGTAATCTTATAACAGTATAAAGGTGAAATAATGCCATGAAATATAGTAAAATCCTGTTTTGCATGATTTGCATTACATTGCATTTCATAGTAAAGTTGATTGCAGACGGTAATATTTTCCAATACTTTTATTGTTAACGATACTTCATTGCTGGACGTTTGAAAGACTTAATAACTACTCTAAACATTAGTCTATTCAACATTACTAAGAAATGAATACTTATTAAATATTCCGAGAAACTACTACATTCTAACTTTTCAGAATTAGTCTGTTTATATTTGATCTTTAACCTTGAATGAACCTTTTATAAACAGATATAAATTTCCATTTATAATATTCTCCTGAATCCATGAATGTTTATGTGCAGTTCCGTTATTGACATTTGTTTGCCGAGTTTATTATAGACTGATAAAAACAAGGTCATATATTTTCATACTTATCTCTCACATTACTCTACCGTAATAACATTGAACATATCACGGGATTCTTAAGTGAATAAGTTTCAAGTCTGCGGTTAAATTTAGTCAGTCGTGTTAAGTTCACATACAATATTATATTATGTTGACTACAAGCATTTCTGGGTACTTGAAACTTTAGAATATTCGAGGAAACGTACAGGTTGTAATAATGTTTAGGACCTTCTTGGAAGATCCCAAGACAAATTGCAAGCTATAATATTAATAACTTCGGTAAATTGGATATTTTACTTGGTAATAATAGATTTCTAGATAAACCCATTAGTTGAGAGTTCACAAGAAAACTAGAAACTGCTGTAGACATTACAGACCAGTAAGTACCAATAACAGCTGTAATACTTGTAGAGTTCGTTTCTTTAAAAGCGTGGGCTACTTAATATTCCGAGGAACCCTAAAGGTCTCACGGGAAATCAGGATTGCCGCGTATCATGATCCACGACGAATAATAAAACAAAGTTTATGTAAAACTATAAAAACAAGACATAAAACAACAATAACATCGTCTATTACGTTATTCTGAGGAACAATTAATTACGTAAAATTGCGAGTAAACGAAGACATTCATAATCAAAGCGGGGGGCGACGTACAAATGAATCATTATAGTTAGGCGTAACATTAATCATGTCGTTTCACTGTAACACAAGATAAAGAAATTATAACTTTACTCAACGCTCACACCTACAAACACACCCACCGGCATCTACGTAGATATCGTAGAGAGCTGTTCTGAGAAAGACTCCGTCATACGACTGAGAATTTGAAGAAAACCAGTATAAAGGTGAAATAATGCCATGAAATATAGTAAAATCCTGTTTTGCATGATTTGCATTACATTGCAACTCTACAAAGTAGAGGCGCAGAAGCATAAAGGCTGGAGGCGTACACTTAGATCCAAGACAAAGTATTGAACGTCCTTTAAGACCCTGGATAACATCTACAAAGGAAAGGACCTACTTGTTCCACGTAGGCGAGCGAATGAAAGAAACTCAGAACCTGACAGCTGGTGTAACTTACTCAAAAAAGTTTGTTTAAGGCTTTTTCAACATTTAAGCAAACGAACTTGAAGATGCCTTTGAATACCATTGTTATTAATTGTTAATGAAATTCCTACGAAAATGTTCAAAGTTCGAACTAAGTATTTTTCCAGTAAGGTTGTAATAATTATCGTGTTCTAGGAAAAGGTCGTTTTCGGTCGTCATTGGCCAGACGGTTTGTTTGTTATCGAGAAAAATAATATGCTTTGAAGCAGAGGTCGAATGGGCACAAGCCATTGAAATTCTTTTAAGATATTCAGGCTATTTGTGTAAATGAATTTGGGCGAATTCGTTAGACGCAAAGGATTCGCTTTTAACATAATAGCGTTACATTTTTTATTTCAAAATCAATCACGATTTCAAATAGGATCAAAGTAAATAAAATCGTCGTTGCGAACAATACGATTATTAGAAAGAATTTTTCAACGGAACAATATTTATTTTTGTCCCCATTAAATATTTCTGTCCGCAAAGAAAATATAAACGTAACAGAACTTTTACTTTCACCGGTAAACGGGAGCTAGCTCAGCGCGATTGATATGAATATTTATTATAAGTAAGCAATAGCTTAGCAGCAACAACTGTTATTTGTGGTTTAATTACATAACAGTTACTTATAACAGTTAAAGAGATTACTTATGCATTTTAACGGCGGTTGCACTCCGTAGAAGACTTACGTCGATATTTCATGGAATCAGCTACTTTCTCATTTCTAGTAATATAGCAATCATGCCTAATTCATACATATTACAGACTTTTACTTAATGCTAGAACATTTTCACTAGCGAGACTTTTTAGAGTGGTTATTATGTTTTGAAAAATGCATACAATAGCAGGTGATACGCGTAAATATGAAAAAATTACGTTTTCTATTTTAATTGAACACTGATTGAGGACTTTTACTGTTGAACATTAGTTAAGTATATCTACTGTTGCAGAAATGTTTTGCATTGTTCGAAACTAGCTATAATGTCGTGTCAACTAAAAATATGTGCAAATTTAAATTGAAGTGTACATACGTAAGTCGATTGTTCATTGTATTTATTTAAGACGTGCAAATTTAACAATAACAAATGCATTTATAAGAATTGTATGCATTTAACTTTTTCCAATAAATGATTCATTGTTATCTTGTACGACGATGACTTGTTTTCTGAGATTTATTTGAATTGTAAAACAAATTACTATTTAAAATTCTATAAAAGGTATCGTGACTTACATACATTTTGAGTAATTTAAATATGTTTATTTGGTAATACGACGATAATCATTTATTCAGAGGTTCATGGAATTGCACGCGGCTTATTTTCATACTTTCCACGAAACTTTTACCAACAATTATTAAGTCGATACATCATAAAAATGCTTTAACGACATGTAAAAGCTACAGCTATCAGTTTTGTAAACGTGATAAAAAGACCTACTTATATTAAGTACCCAGTTATTATAAGGATATTAACATTTTACGGTCCGATGAACATTGCATATTTTTAGTAGCGCATTCAAATCTTTCTGAATTCCTAGTAATGCTTATAACAATTAAACGAGTAAACAACCATAAAATGAAGCGTATTAAAGGGTTAGCGCCTCGTGTTTTATTTTAAAATTCCAACATTCAGACATTATTCTTTCGTAATACCGCCATTTGCATTTTTATCGTTATTTACTGGTGATTACGGTAGTGGGTGACCTATAAATGTAATGGAAAACAAAAGGCTTGTTAAAGCTATCAACGTAAGTGGAGTATATGGCGTGTCACGATGAGGTGAAAGTACTCCGACGAAGATGAATGTTTTCAAAACGTTTAGTTGGATATCAAACAACTACTGGCATTAATCCAGTTTGGAATAACCTGGGAATCGTTAGTAAACATTGCGGTCGAATGTCGAAATATAACCGTCCAATTTTAATCCGGTTTAAAACAAATTAGTTGTTCTACTAAACATTTATCCGTAGAATTCAGAATGTATTTCTTGACAGAGTTCGTTCAATTGTAATCCTTGTACGTCCAACTTCCGTCTACATAATTCATCGACAGTTATATCTGCTAGGCACGTATGTGTCGTACAAGTTACTCGGTACCGTATACAAATGATAAAGCATTATCGGTATGAATTCTGCGAATATGTTTATTCAGCCTCAACTCTTCGTCTAATAAAGAAGTACCGAGAACAACGGTATTCCCTGTGAAATTGAAATCGGAGTGTGCCAGCCATATTCTGCGAAACGGTGTGACCTCCCTAAATAAATACTTGGTTCGGCGTCGATTTTCCGTTCTACATAAATAGGTAATGGCCATTCAAGTTATGTTGCTACACGTTTTTTTATAGCTCGTTATTTGGCGATACGATCGCAGCAGGTTTCGTTTTTGTTGAAATATAATATTCTGTTATAAAATTATGTTGATATCTTCCAACTAGAGTGGACTCTTTTTGGATAAAAACAACTTTCCAAAAGTTACATTAAACAGATTCAAACAAGTTTTTATCAAGCCTAATAATACTTGCTTACAACGGCTTAGTGAAGTATCATTATTAAGTCCTTTTTTTTGCAATCTCTTCATATGGAATTCGAAATCACTAAAGCTCCAATCACACACATCTGCGAGCACCCCAATGTGTTCAACAATGGCAAATCTCCGTTATGTATAAGCGTACATTTAACCTCTGCCATCAGTCCACTCCATCATCTAATCCTACGGGTACATTGTGTAGAGCCATCAAACAACGTTGAATTCCTATAAAATAAATCATCACTATTATTGGGGGACTTATGCTTATTCAATGGGTGGCAGCTGCGTTGCGAGTGCGCGCCTCGCCAGTGACAGCCGGCAGATGGTTGTGAAAGCTGCGCCGGCGCGGCGCAGGTAAGGGATTCCGAGAACGCCGAATATAATCGCACTACGAGGAACTCGCTCTCTATGGCACGCTCGAATGCGAATCGAACACCTGCGCTCGACGCTTACGCCTTTATACAGCGTTATAACCAAACGATGAAGAGGATGCTAATTGTAGCGAAACGAATGCTCCATTGTGTGTTATCGTTCATACGTTTTTTTTTTCATAAAGAGGGCACGAAGTTTACTAAATTTAATAATTTATGCTCGGATGATAGTAATTACAGTGATAAAGCGGGCTTCATTATGTAAGCCTGTTTTCATTTGAGCGCGCAAAGAACTCGTATTAAATATTATACCAGTTTAATTTACCTCCATTTTATTTCCACGTAAAGAGCGAAAACAAGGTGATCATCTTATTTTTGTTTTGTCTGTTACTGAATTTAAATATAATGTGACACCAATTAGAGTTTTTAAATAATAAAAGATAGACTATGATGTTGAAGTCTTTAAAAAATCCCTTATCGTAATTTTAGTAATCTGTAGTAGGCTCATATGTATGAATCATATACATTGAATGAAACGTAGAATTAAGGTAGACAGATGTGTGTTGATGAATGTTTATTATAATCTTATCACCATCAAAACGGAAGCAGATTTCGTCGTTCTTATTACTCATTGTAGGTACGATACGTAGTAACCCGACGATTCAGGTAAATTGTATTGTGGCAAAAAATCACGCTCGTCCCCAATTTCACCTTAAATTGAGAATTCTATAGAAAAATGTATCAAAAGACGGAAAAGGAAGTGCCGAAACATTGTTAATGCTTTACACAATGCCGTATTTTGAGTTGTACTTAATGCCACAGCATTTAGCTGTTATTCCTCGTACCGCGCTCGGACAGTTATAAAAGTACCCTCATAAAATATTTACGTTCAATATTATAGCGATATTAAAACTCCTACGCAAACGCAATATAGGCTTCAGCAGACAGTTTCTTACCACAATACATTAGAAACCTAACCAAATGGTAGTTTAGGATTAACATTTGTAATACATAAACAAATCGGTATATGGGAAACATTTCTGAGAAATGGAAATCGTGATATGTTGTAAAAGGTAAAGCCATTCAAGAATACGGCGCACAAAGACTTTACATAGAGCTACGACCACCTATACGCGATAGAATGCAAATGGAAGCTAGCCAAATACTTCACAATACGAAATAGAGTTATTATAACATTTCTCAACGTAAAGTCACGCGAATATTCTGCCTGGTTGTTTAAATTGCTGAATTGGAAGCAAAAAACCTTCTAAATAACTGAACCGAACTTTAAAACAATGCCTTGTATTAAACAGAATTACCGCAAGTAATTTAAGTTTGGGAACTAAATCGCTGTCAGTTTTTTAATTATGAACCGGTACTCTTATGCTGAGTACGGTAATTTTGCAATGGAATCGCCCGTATCTTTTCAATGAAATGGTCGTGGTAACCAGGACATAGAGCTTTGATGTTTAATATTTGTTGGCGAGATTTTCCTCTTCGCAGGTTAACACGTGTCTCTTTCAAAAAGCTTCAAATTTCGTTAGAAAAATGTTCTATGGATCTTAATCTTGACTAATTTGCAAGAATAGAAAAGTTGACGTTCCGAATTATTTAAATAAGGCTGTAGTTTTCGTTAGGGAAAGATAAATGTTGTAGAAATATTATAAAGCAAAGTTCACAGAGTTCTCGATTTCCCAACAATATTTGGTTTTCCATCATAAATGTTTACATACGACAAACGAGAGCGGTGCATCGACTTTAAAATATTATACGACTCCCACGCAATTTCAACTGTTAAAATATATTACCATACAAATGATAATCATTCGTAACTCTCTAGCGTGGGCTGCTTTACGCAATATTCTCAGTAATAGTAAAATACGCGGCCATTACTTTATAGATAGTAATTTATCGAAAACAAGTTTATTGATAGCCTACACTTATTGCCAGCGATTATTTCTAGCTGCCGTGATTTAGAGAATGGCTGTATACGTGGGCTTCGTGGCGTAACTTTTTGATTTCTGGAAACAATTAATTTCGAAACCATTTGCCTTAAACCTGCTTTAATTAAACACCTGGCACTAATTATTTTATTTATTCAATAACAATGGCGATTTCTACACATTATTGTGTATAATTTTGGCATATTTTAACACATTGTTAGCAACATGTGTTTAAACAATGTCGAATAAATAGGTATTTTTTTCAACGTCGACACGCAGACGCTATGGAATGCCGCGGTCCACGTGCCATTAAATACCTAGACTATTTTTACTACTTCCATGGTCGAATTAAAATTGTTTGTAGTAATTATCGTTTGTGGTAGTTTGTTTTGAGGTATTTTTAAACAGCTAATATACAATAGGACTCTATCTGGCCATGGACTATCTCGTCACAATAGGTAGATAGAGAATCCAATAAACTAAGATTACTTTTGTAACTAAACTAAGTTTTCTTTTATAAAAAGATAATTGTTAAAAAGAATACCTACTGTCCTAAATTTTGTTTTTGTCACGATTACAGAGAAATAGTTTTACGCGGAATCGCCTAGCCACACATTACTGAATACAATACAATGTAGATAGTAAACGACTAGATAACTAGTAATAATTATAGTCGGTGAATGAATTCTCGGAAGGCAGTGAACGTTCGAGTTTCGTATCAGTGTCTGTTGCTCAGCCTCGTCGCCCAGTCCCCCCCGTCAGTTGTGTCGCCGCACGCCAGAGTAGCGCTAGCGTCGCTTCGCTTCAGTCGCACTCAACGCGCTCTATCATTCATTCTGTTATTAGCGTTTACCAAAGTTACACACATCGCAAACATTATTGCAATACGTTATTTTAACAGTTTTTAATAACTACGGATACAACACCATTTGGAACAACTGTGAAAGTGTTATTATCGTGAGCAACAGTAAAATTGTGCGTCTATTTCAAACTTTACAAGGAGTTTAAAAGTTTTATAAAGTTAGAAACAAGGAAGTGTGAGCAAAGACTTTATGGTTTTAGACATGATCACATTTTGGATGCGGACGTGATAAGTGTTTCGTTACTTGTGTGAATCGTGGCCTCCGGACTTCGAGTGGGTGGTACACACGTCAGGCCACCATTCAGTGAACAAATGTGCTTAATTGAAAGGCGAGAAGCAACAATTTATCCTTTAAACATGACATTAACAGCAAGGTTATCTCCGCAAAGTAAGTTTTAAGCAGTAAATAAACATGATACTCACGTAATTTGATTTATTATGAGACTAGCGACGGTTTTCTTGACTTCTGAGGTTATGAGATGTGTAGGTTTAAGGTTAGATGATTCTACGAATTAGCGGTTTGCGGCACAAAGCGGCACGTCCTGTCAAATTTTGGTAGTGTCAAATGAGTTTGATGAGTTCCTAAACGAAAAAGAAAATTACGTTTAATGTCACAAACGCAAAATAAATGCAAAATGAAATAAAAAAAATAAATAAATGATACATCTAGGTAAATAAAAAAATTGTATAGAGTAACAAATTGTGCCGGAAGATGTGTAAAATAGTAAGAAACTTTAAAGTTCTATGTTGTTACGTTTAGTTATCTGAATATGGATCAATCAAACATTTAAGTCAGTTTAGGATAAATATTACTTGCTATCATTATTATATTTTATACAGTTTCTAAAAGAGTTTTCCTGTTTCCCAAAAATATTACTGTGAGTGCTAACAGCCTAACACAGTATCAGTATTACAGATCCAAAAATAGTACGATAAGAAAAGCAAATATGTGTACAGCAATGATAAGAGACATTGAGAGATCCATAGGAAAAATCCTAAAGAGCACAATGACATAGTGATAGTTGTAACATTCATGATGTTAAAGCTTAATTTACTTATCATTAATCAAATGCCAACAAAAGACTCTTTAATTTATTACTAACCAGTCATGGTGGTAAAGATATACAAACTTTTTGCTGTCTTTTTTAAGCAGGAATGTTTTAATTTTATGAAGTGTCCATTTCATTACTTGCATGTTTGAGTAGTTTTTAGTAAATGAATAATGTTTATTATTCATATGGATTTGCTGATAAGTCTTATAGTTATCAACTCAAGATCATTATCAATTTTATGTAATTTCAGCTGTTTGTTAGTCATCAATAATGATAACATTGTGATAATAGTAGATCTGTACAGTAGGTCATTATCAAATGACATATTTCTGGGACATTTTACACACACATATTTTATATTAGAACACTTTCAAATTACTAACATAATAATGACGAAATAGCCTACTTGACCTACTTGTTAAAAGTTATATGTATTAATTCATACACCTATATTATTACTGAATAGTATGCTCAATATAGGATTACTATGCTTAGCATATCAATGATTTCAGCAGCCTATTGAACAAAAACTAAACTTTATTCTCCATCTTTACAGACGCATGTGTGGAAGTAGGGGTGCCGCTAAACAGCTGGTCGACAGCATGCTGTCCGAACTGCAGGCACGAGCTGAGGGTGTCGCTAGCACCAAGTGCTGGCAAGTGCACCGGACCCCACACACCACCTCCTTACATGATCCAGCCCACCTACTTGCCACAAACACCATTATATGCCACACCATCAGCACCTTTAATACAAACATCACCTTATAATGAAGAGCTAAGAAGGCTAGCAGACACCCTTAGGGCGTTAAGGCTTTCGGGCTGGTACTACGGCAGCTTAGACTGGCAGGTTCGTATTTTCAACTACTAACGCCATCTGTTATTTGAAGTCGGAACTAATTGCGAATGACTAAACACTTTTTTAAGAGTAGAATTTTCCTGTCTATGTTTTACGATAATAGTTTAATTTTCGTAGATAACATTTATCCCTATTACACCTCTAGGTATGTAAATATACCCAGTTTATATTTTCCTTATTAATCACCATATATAGTATATGGGTAATTCAGCAATTGTTATTTCCTGTAAAGTAGATAAAAGCAGATTTATATACCTAACAGTAATTACCTTATTTCTCAGCAACATGAAGTCACCTCTAGACTCATATAAATTAATCTTTAAATTCTTAATTATATTTCTGAGTAGGTATTTTGTTCAAGAAACTGAGTACACAAGGTCAAAGGTCCAATGACTTCATATCATATCAAAACAGAATAATTGGACATTGACTCTCATTTACATAAAAAATATACCTACTTGTATAAAGATAGCTCTTTGTTTATAGATTTCTGATAAAATAGAATAAACATAAGTCTTAAATGTATTTATCTTACATGGTAACACAGTTATGTAATAACAAAAAAGTTAAAAACAGAGTATATAATAAAAAAGCTGCCAAATTTCATCTATGTCTGTTTAACAATTTAGTGTAACAAACTAAACATATAGACCTTACTTCGAATAATATTAGTAGTTAGTTGTTTTGTTGGTACAAATAGCTAATAGTATGTGTGTAATTTGTTTACAGGGTGCAAGGACACTGTTAAAAGACGCAAGTGTTGGTGCCTTCGTGATCCGGGACTCTGGCGATAGGAACTTCATATTCTCATTGTCAGTACAGACTGAAAGAGGCCCCACCTCCGTGAGGCTACACTATGAACAAGGATTCTTTAGGTAAATATCTTTCAACATTTCTTTTATTATTCTTTTCGTTAGCATACTAATTTCGATAGGTCGATAATCGTTGTATTAAAATGTTCTCAGAACTCTCAAATTATGTCATACTCATTAGGTACACAAGTCAGACTTTTCCCAAGAATAATAAATGCAAACATTTCGGTCACTTATGATTCAACAAAGTTTGAGAATTTACATCCTCGTCATCTTCACCGTATTTGGTACTATTTATTGAACCAATGAATAACAAATTACGAAACTATTTCCACAATAACGTTACGTCACAATGGCTTGTTACCGACCGTTACGTCACAAGTTCAGTGTAATTCGGTTGCGATGCTCCCGCGGCTACTGTTGACTCAATACCTACCTACTCTCGCGGTTTTCCTCAACCTTTAATAGTAGTTTTTTGGTCACACTTTTTATAGGAATCCGTTCTGCTCGCCGTGAACGGAATCGATATTAGCTTTTTCTGTGCTCATTCGGCGAGCAATGCCGATCGGTGGAGACTTTTGACCGTTTCAATCAGCATCGTGGTTATTCGATTGATTTATATCAAAGAGTAAATTGAAATCGATTGTGAACGGTCGACTGGAACGAGGTCGTAATATCTGTGTTACTCGCTGCAGGTTAGACTGTGACCGGCCGCTGGCGAGGTACATGCCGCGGTTCCGCTGCGTGGTGGAGCTGGTGCAGCACTACACGCGCGTGGGCGAGCGCAGCGCGGCGGGCACGGTGTGGGTGGACCGCGAGGGCTGCCCGCACTCGCCCGTCATGCTCAAGCTGCCGCTCCGGAAGTCCCCGCCCTCGCTGCTGCACTGCGCGCGGCTCGCCGTGCACCGGTCGCTCGACTCCAACCCTCTAACTCCTAAGCTATGGTGCGCCCCGAAACACAGGCTCCTCCCCCTCCCCTCTACGTTAATAGACTATCTCGGCGAGTACCCTTACTCGATCTAACGCTCGGACACCTGTATATTAGTTATTTATTTAGTCCAATCCGGGCGATGCCTAGTGAAGATATTAGTTTATTAGAGATGGTAGCGAATGGTCACTGCTCCAACTGATTGTAATCGTGTAGAACGAGTGGGCGGCGTCGAGTCCTAGTACTGAGCTGCTAGTTTCCTAAGGTGGACTTCGTGTTTGCATTATCATAATATTATAATCTTATTTGTACAAATTAATACGCATCGTGTAATATCTAGTACAGGTTGCTAGAAAGGGCCGGATCCTTAAAATACCGAACTAACAAAATAATTTATGAATAGTTAAATTAATAATGTTAAATGTATTATTTGTAAGTATTGAATATGGGACTCAACTATGGTATTTAGTGAAATGTTTACGCAGATTATTTTTATTAAGCCAATTCTGTGTCTGTATATAAAGATGTTTGGAAAATAACGCAAGACTGATTCCTTGACCTTCAATGATTGTTTCGTGTTACAACTACCTGTATACTTTTCTGTTGAATGTACGTAACTCGCTCCACGACCGTTACCGCGCGGCCGACACGCTCTGTTCCCCAGCTGATGATATTACTAATATAGCAAATTGTTCACTAATGCCTAATCTTGTCCATCGTCTTAAGTCATCACATTATATAATAGAGCTATATTTTATTTATTTATTTCTCGGTTAAGATCTAGGGTTATTGATTTGATCGAAACTTGCATTATATTTAGTTCTTTCTTTGTTCCTATCCACGGGCGGCTCGCCTTCCCGCCGCGGCTCCCGGCACCTCACCCACATAGAACATAGTTATAAACAAAGTGCCATCAAAGCATTACCTACATAACCATATTGTGAAACTTTCTGCATATTTCATTGGAAGTATTTTGAGGCTGAACATGTACATAATTCTTGTTTTGTTTTCTATTTATTTCCTTATAATAAGTAATGAAAATTTATGAATATAAGTATAGCCACTGGTGAATTTGTAGCCATGTAATGGTTTTGTATCATAACAATGTCGCCACACATGCACGCCGACAGAATTAATAACACAACATCAACCGCGTGACCGCCTGTCTTGTGTGGTCATGTCTCTTAAGTGATTACGCGAAATTAAATTTTCTCATGAAGAAATACATTTTCGCGTAATGAAGGTACAGATAGCGTACGGTGGAAGGTTTGGCTAGTGACGTTCACTAATATAGAATAATCATATGTACCTTGAATAATCTCAATTAGAGTAACTTAGCCTTCACATTTTATATATAAATAATGTTTTATTAGCAAAATACATGTGTTATTATTTAATTGCTGATCATAATGAGCCTCAAAATTTATTTTAATATATAATTACTTGTCTGTAGTCTTCGTGTTGAATATAACCATTGTTTACTTTGAAACGGAGTTATTTTTGTACCATTTTGTAAGGGGAAAGCACCAATTAAATAAGTGTGACATAATAGAGAATTGTGTTAAACATTTGTAGACTAATGTATGGAAAGAACTGCAAATAATTTATATACAAAAAACAAAATATACATTCTGCCTATAATATCGCCTTTTATTTCCTTATGTTCATAACGCAATTGATCATAATTTGCTTCCAAAAAGTTCTGCCAGAGGCGTTGGTGAAAATTGCTCTATATAAAGATAGTTTTTCGACAGTTCATGAGTTAATAAGAAAACTATGTGTATAAAGCATATAATAGAACGCTTCAATCAACATTTAATTTTATGGTAAAAAGTTAGCTCGTCAAAAATTGATGGTGGTTAGCGATTTTACAATAACCTACCTATTAGAAAATTTCAAGGAACATATTCGTGACTGCAGAGACCAGACAAAAGAGGTTTCATCTTAAATAATATATACTTAAGTGGATGAATCACAGCTGTTCATACAATGCTCCTGAAGCACGTATAGTGTTTGCCATTGCGCCCACAAATAGTTTCAATTGGGAGTGAAGTAAAAAGAGGAGTCGAAGCACCGAATACAGGTCCGAGTAACTAAGGTATAGTAAGGCCTTTAAAATATAACTAGATCAATGAACCATAGCATTTAATTTCAAAATGTCTGAGGCTTCATGAAATGAAAAAATGACTATTTTATGTAAATATAATATACGGGGTTAGTGCCAAATATTTCGCATACTGGATGCTAAAGAAAGATACTGTAACTTAAGGTAAAACTTTTATTTTGACTATCTAAAGTATAATTAGTAATTTATTGGTGTCCTTATTTTGAACAACTGAGACAATAAAAAGGAACGTGTCGCTACGAAAGCTCGAAAGAATGTGTACAGCTATGCGTGAAACGAAACTGTCAGTCTTTTTTTGGTCTGGCTGGGAAACGAAACGCCAAACGAATTTCGGGATTGTTTATTGATTGAGCTTGTATATTATTCGTTAGTGCTCCTAGCATTTATTTTAAATGAAGAAGATGTAAAAGACACTGTTTGTGGATTAACGCCATGTCAGCTAATGGGAACGGTGGTAACTATGCGCCACTGAAACAAATTTTGTCCGACTCGGAATCCGAAGATGATCATAAGCTCGACAATGCCGTTCACATTAAAGCTACGGACAGCTGTAACAACTTGGACTTCAACAGTGGTCTCCAGTCATCTAAGAACTACAGCATAAGCGACATGGACGAGTTCAATACAAACGTGAATACTGTCGAAAGCACAATGGATAACGTGAGCTTTTTGCAATCGGATATCTCTAATAAGATGTCATTTCCGCGCCGCTGTGCATTCATCGCCTCTATACTCATGTGTGTATTCACCGTTGTGATATTTCTGTGGGGTATACCGTGCTCGGACGTCGGCAGTTGCAGTAATGAGTGGCAGGACAAAACGACGAGTTGGGAACTTCCATATAATGAGATGGAGCTTTCAGGTGCTGTTCAAGTGGTCGACGGAGCTATACCTAACACTAAGAACCTAATATTCATATACCGAGGCAACCACATGAGGCAGGATGCTAATCTCATCAATGATAATCTCAATGGTGTTGTTCTAATTGTCGGGAATACAGGGAAAGTGGGCTGGTTCACTAGAGAGAGTAAAATTCCTACAGAAATCAACTGTCACCTCCTAGATGTCAACAAAGATAAACAGAAGGACTGCATAGTGTCTGGTACAGATGGTTTCCTTGCAACATTAGACTCAATTTCAGGAACATATCATTGGCATATATGGTCTGAAAAAGTTATGTTTAACATTGCAATTATTGATTTCCCAGTCATTGTAAAAGATATGAATGATGATAAAGTGAGTGAACTGTTAACAGTGGCCACTGTAATCCCAAGTGTTAACCATAACTCACTGATACTGGTCTGTGGTGCTACAGGAAAGATTATGGGTCAACCAATACCAATAGAGGATTGTCTGTCAGTAAAACTTTTATCAGAAACAGATACTATCAGTTATATTTGTCAGAACAGTACCACTGAGGCTGTAAGAACAATAACATATTCAGTATTAAAGAAAATGCTTAAAAAGGAACACTATCCTCGCCCTCAGACTCCACCAATCAATCAGAAAAGGATTAATGTGAGCATGAAGAAAAACATTGGAAACACAAGAGAAACATTTATCAATGGACCTGGGAAATTGAAAGTGGAGAATTCAGGAGAATGTCCTAACTCTTGCCGAGTGTACTTAAAACTAATGTTAGAGAGGAATGGCACTACAAATGTGAGCTGGGAGTACACTGCTAATAATGTGTATGCAATGCGGCCGAACTCTTTCGCTTTTGCAAACTCTATACGAGGGTTTGTGTTAAAATTATGACAGTGGAACAGTGCACACCTGGCAAAGGGTGCACTGAAAATTGACGAAGTCAAATACAATGTCCAGAATCAAAGTCCGAAAAACTTAAATGACATGTTTTACCGCTCCACTATTGATGTGGCTTCAATATCTGCTTTCATCAAATACACCAACTTCACAGTACATGACATTTCAGAGAGAATAGTCCTAGTACTGTTTGATAAACTGCAGACTCATAATGTGAACATCAGTCAGACTGATATTATTCAGATCTGTGCAAGAGGACCTATTGAGACCCAGACTGCTCTGCCACAATGTCAGCCAGACTTAGAATATCAGGAGAAATCATTGATGATAGCTGATTTGGATGGAGATTCATCACATGAGCTAATTTCATACTACAGTACTTTTATTGCACCAGAGCCATACTCACCAAAGAATACTAATCCATATGATGAATGGACCCTGACTTCTTTGGTGAGGGTGATCCGTTTAGAGTCTGAACTACCAAAACTATTTGTTAATGATGTTTAAGTCTACATACTCATGGCTTACAATGTACTCTGCTGATAAGGTTTAGATTTGCCAAATTCAAAGCTGATTTGCTGTATTTAGCTTGGAAATAGTATTAAGATGTCTAGTCATTCACATTATAGCAACTTATATTGTCAAAGAAAAGTTAAAGATCTCATGTTTTGACAATTTAATACTCATAATCACAATCGTAACTAAACATATTCATGTAGTTTTAAAATCGTTTTCGCCTGGAGTGTTCAATGTTTAATATATTTGGTCTAATATTAACCCTAAGATAAAGTATGAATGTATAAGTTTTCAGTTTTTCTAGTATTGTAAGTAGATAGTTTATGAATGTATACCAAATAGATTGTATAATGAAGATTATTTCCTACTAAAATTAAATTGTGGCCCCCCAGTGGGTAAAATGTGTGAAAATGCGGAAATGTCTAGTGGACGTTAATTCTCGGAAAACTAATTTAGATTCAAGGTTAAATTAAGCTTGTTTATTGGCGCGCTTTCAGATGTCACTTTTGCAATAATATCCTGAAAGGGACTTCCAAATTATATTAAATTTGTGTTCGTGGAATCTCATTTTGCGTTCATTAAAATAGATTATTTGAGTTGAAAAGTCCATGGATATTTCCGTGACAGTACTAGTCTGTGTATCGATCAAGGAATGTTTTAAATCTGGTTATGGCACATATAGCTGTTTTCTACTGTGGATGTTTATTTATAATTAGAGTCTAATTATTTCGATTATATAAAATTGCGGAGAGAAGTGCCTTAACGCGGGGGCTGAGGATTGGTTCTTTTGCGTCGATTCGTTGAAATAAAATACTCAAAGTATACTTGTCTTTTACTTGTAACATTGAAATATCCTGTATGACAAGACGTATAGATGTGAATTAAGTAAGGGAAGTTAGTAAGGATCGTATCAAGTCGAGTTCTTTGATTTCTCTTTTCTCTTTCCTATGGGGCAAAGGCATGATTTTATGTAAATATCATAATTGTATTTACAACAAATTTTTAGGTAAATTATAACAAAAAATTGTTGATTTATCAGCTTTTATTTATAAAAAAATCATACAATCATTGTAGTCTCGTGAGCTTTCTACAAACTTAAAAATACTGATTTAACTTAAAAATAATATCACTTAAATAGGAATTTGCTCTTAACGTCAGCTAAAATTACACCACTAAGCTTGCGCTATTCCTATTGGCAATAAACGTATCGGCAGTGTGCCAGGTAAGGGTGCGCTTACAGTAGACAAATATATTACGACTAATGGCTATACTTCACTTGGTTATTTGTGTTTATGTACTAGCAATGCTGTCTCGTTTACACATTTCATATGACAATGACGAAATATTTTAATTGTACAGCTAGTAGGTAAACAATAATAACCAAGCGTTGTGCGATATAATAGGGCGTGGTTTGAATTGTCTTAAATTATACCGGACACTGGCAGTAAAAGGATCCTTTTCCAATTAACTTTCAGTCACACATGTTGGATGAATATTCAATGAGCACAGAAAAATACAATTAAAACGGAGTTTATGTAATCGCAAGGTCCTTTCCTTCCTGTAGTTTATTTTCTGCTCGGTCACAAATATTTCATGTATTAATTAGACACCCTTACAGTAAATGCACTTAAATATAGCATAGTTTCAATAAATTAGTATTATGTGGAACTTACAATTGAATCTATGAGGTTTTATGCAGGGGCACTAGTATTTTATGTAAACCGATGCATCTTGATATAAAGGTATTCTGTTATTTACGCTTCGACACTCATTCAAATTGAAATGTAGGTGCAATATTACGATTATACTTAATACTTAAGTAATAAATCTGCCAACTACCTAGTATAACAGTACGAATTTAAATAAGTTCATAGAACTTAAGAATTCGGTCCCACTAGTGCCACTGCAAAAACCCTAAGTGCAACTGAGCGTCAAAACACACTATGTCGAAAGTACGTGACCGAATTGAAGTTACACCCGAACGAAGTAAGCTGTAGGTTATAACGCAAAGTAACTTGGGTATAATGTATCAGAGATTCCAGGCGTAATCATGTAGAACGTCGGTCGCTTACATTTGGCATAGAATGTTTATCCACTAAGTGCAAATAACTATAGTGTTACCAATATTGATTTCAAATAAAATGCCATTCGTAATTTTCATATTCGTAGCGTCGGGTGGCATTCGTAGTTCGCGTAAAACAACGATTAACCCCCGGTTTCTGAGTACATTTAGCAGTAGTTTAAGTATTCAATAGCGTTTTTATATATAAGTTTAAACGCTATTGAATAGATAAACTAGCACTAAATGTACCTCAGAAACCGGGGGTAAGAGAAGTCTTAATAGCTTCATACACACAATATACAAATACACACAAGCTTACAACTAGACATAAATATTGAGGTTTCTAGAAGTGTCTAGATCAATCTAATGCGTTGCTGCTCTTGCTTTTAGTGATTATTGAGTTGATTCAAAACTTTAATGTGCCCATGTACTTATTTTAGATGCTAATATTGCAACATATAAATAATATACAACTCAGTTTTCTTAGATGCCTGGTCACCACTTCTAAATAACTTTCAGATAGAACTTAGTCAGTAGTTTCCAGAAATTAGCTGCCTTTTTATCCGACAATTCCAATAATATATTGATGTTGTACAGCAGTATTTTCGCTTATATCCTTTGGTACAAAAATTTTTCATTCATTTTTTTACCTGCACTTATTTGAGGAGTCCAGGCTTTATGTCTTATTAATACCATAACAATAGTACATCAGTACCAATTTTAATTTGAGTCGCTCTTCTTTCAAGTATTTTTAATAATTTAATGGTTGTTAATTAATTTTGTAAGTATCACACAATTACTTTAAATTTTGAATTTTTAGGCCAGAGTTAGGACCAAGGCAATATTATGTAGTGTTTCACACAAAATCAGTCTAAAAGTATGACCAATCATTAAACTTGTTTAAATTTAAATCATTTATTGCTTACTAAGTTATATATAAAAATGGATCTTGTATTAGGGTAGTGACAAACTTAGTAGCCTTTCTCAGGCATTGCAATTGTTTTGGATCACTAGTGCAACTTACGCATCGGATAAGAAGAAATCAACTCATTCCTCCAACAGTCAATGTTGTTTACACTTTAAATCATACTGCAGAAATAGTACTTTTATTTTATTTATGTTATATATTATTTTTATAAGTAAATGCCAAGGTTAGTTTTAATTCTTGTTTTCAGAACTATGTTTTATGTTTGGTCACACTTTTAGTACATACTATTAAAGTATCACATCATAGCACCACACTGCTAAATTGTCAACATTCTTACCAACACTTAAATTTTAATGCTTTCCTTTACTTTGACAAACACCTAAAAGTGCCTTTATTAAAATGCAACTTTGTGACATACAATACAATCCCTTTTTAAGGTGATTTTTTAAAATAAATACAAAAAATATTTTCACTGCTTCTAAGATCATAAATAGATTGATAAAAAATAAACATTCTTCAACAAAAACAGTCTTATAATCTATGGAACTTGTGCACAGAGTATAAAACTATAGGCTTGTGCCTACACTAATTATATTATTAGGGTGAAGATCCAGTGAAGAGTAACACAGCTTGTTAAGTTCCTAATATTAAAAGCTAACAGCTCTTGAACAAGCAGTTTATACATTTTAGGTTTTCGAGACATTGAATTTTAGGCCTGCATTTTTTTGACACTTAAAGTCAATTTAAATTATTTTTCTACAGATTAGATCTTTTGATGAATATTATAAGACGTTGATTGTCCGCGAGCAGACGTAGTCCTTAGATAATGATTTGAGATTTCCACGACACGGCAGTTCGTTTCGAAGTGAAGGCAATTTATAAGCTTAGCTCATTTTATAATCAGCTGCACCGCGTAGCCTAACTGTCAGTAATAATTGTGTTACTATCACACAATAATTACATCCAACTGCAGTCTAAAAATTATAGGAATCACATTGTGATTACCATTATACAATTATCACACACATTCACAATATCAATCTAGATAGATTGTATTTTATACAACATAAATACGTAACAAAATACGCATCATTATAAATATACATTCGACTTACATACACATCTTTAGTAGACTTACTCCCTACAGAATCGAATTCGATCGAATCAGATTCGAGTTTATGTCAAATCGTACTTTTAAATTCCAAATTAGGGCGTTATCAAACACTGGTGTAAAATTAAAGTAGTCTAAATTTCTTATTTTCTTTTTTCTTAGACAACTCCCGCACTAAGAATTGCTCTTGTGTCGCAAGGACTTTTACAAATAAAGGACATAAAGCACAACAAGACCTGAAACAATTATTTGTGTATTGCACAAATCATTGTTCCGTGTGGGAATCGTACCCCCGACAGTCTCAAATCAATGGTAGCGGCGTGGTGACCTTAACCACTGGGCCACGGAGGCACATCTAACAATTTAATTAGTTTCACTTGAAACCAACGTTCAATCATGCTAGTTTAGAATTTAGGAGATCTATTTGTCATTCTCTCGGATCTTATTCAATCGAATTCGAATCTGTGAAGAGTAAGCCGTCAGATCTAACACAATCCAACCTTTGATCTTTGCTTCTCGGTCTAAGGTACGACTAGTTTGTGGGTGATGGCCGAGTCGTCGACCACTGAGTAGTCGACTAATTCGACCATGTTGAGTGCCGCTAGCTGCTCCGCTATGCTGTAGCCGTCGTCATCATATAATTCAACTGTCACTTCGTCGTACTCACGGCCACTGTAAAGATAATATTGTTTAAGAATTTACACTGGGAGTTTTTATAAGCACATCAATTTGCAAACAACCTTTAAGTGTCTTTTGACATGCTCTCTGTTTCGTGTGATGTTTCTAGTGAAGTTTTAGACTCACTCCCCTTGTGCTACCTTCGTATTATATATAAATTTGCCTTTAATTATCCATATTTACCTTAAATACAAAAGGCTGTCTATCTCGTTTCCACGGTTAAACTAATCAAGGTAAATTTTGACAGTAGCTAAAGAGCAGTACTTTTTCTACAGAATTACTATTCATATGCGATGGTGTCCAATGTGTTCGAAGCGACCAGTATTGTATAATACTACGTACACGACATGCGCGTCCAGCTCCTTGTCCAGCACCATGTCGGAGAGCGCCCGCTTGGCCTGCGCCCACTGCTCCGAGCGGTGCGAGCGCGCGCGCACGCCCGCCAGCACACAGAGAGCTAAGTAACAACAGTGCTACGTACACGACATGCGCGTCCAGCTCCTTGTCCAGCACCATGTCGGAGAGCGCCCGCTTGGCCTGCGCCCACTGCTCCGAGCGGTGCGAGCGCGCGCGCACGCCCGCCAGCACACAGAGAGCTAAGTAACAACAGTGCTACGTACACGACATGCGCGTCCAGCTCCTTGTCCAGCACCATGTCGGAGAGCGCCCGCTTGGCCTGCGCCCACTGCTCCGAGCGGTGCGAGCGCGCGCGCACGCCCGCCAGCACACAGAGAGCTAAGTAACAACAGTGCTACGTACACGACATGCGCGTCCAGCTCCTTGTCCAGCACCATGTCGGAGAGCGCCCGCTTGGCCTGCGCCCACTGCTCCGAGCGGTGCGAGCGCGCGCGCACGCCCGCCAGCACACAGAGAGCTAAGTAACAACAGTGCTACGTACACGACATGCGCGTCCAGCTCCTTGTCCAGCACCATGTCGGAGAGCGCCCGCTTGGCCTGCGCCCACTGCTCCGAGCGGTGCGAGCGCGCGCGCACGCCCGCCAGCACACAGAGAGCTAAGTAACAACAGTGCTACGTACACGACATGCGCGTCCAGCTCCTTGTCCAGCACCATGTCGGAGAGCGCCCGCTTGGCCTGCGCCCACTGCTCCGAGCGGTGCGAGCGCGCGCGCACGCCCGCCAGCACACAGAGAGCTAAGTAACAACAGTGCTACGTACACGACATGCGCGTCCAGCTCCTTGTCCAGCACCATGTCGGAGAGCGCCCGCTTGGCCTGCGCCCACTGCTCCGAGCGGTGCGAGCGCGCGCGCACGCCCGCCAGCACACAGAGAGCTAAGTAACAACAGTGCTACGTACACGACATGCGCGTCCAGCTCCTTGTCCAGCACCATGTCGGAGAGCGCCCGCTTGGCCTGCGCCCACTGCTCCGAGCGGTGCGAGCGCGCGCGCACGCCCGCCAGCACACAGAGAGCTAAGTAACAACAGTGCTACGTACACGACATGCGCGTCCAGCTCCTTGTCCAGCACCATGTCGGAGAGCGCCCGCTTGGCCTGCGCCCACTGCTCCGAGCGGTGCGAGCGCGCGCGCACGCCCGCCAGCACACAGAGAGCTAAGTAACAACAGTGCTACGTACACGACATGCGCGTCCAGCTCCTTGTCCAGCACCATGTCGGAGAGCGCCCGCTTGGCCTGCGCCCACTGCTCCGAGCGGTGCGAGCGCGCGCGCACGCCCGCCAGCACACAGAGAGCTAAGTAACAACAGTGCTATGTACACGACATGCGCGTCCAGCTCCTTGTCCAGCACCATGTCGGAGAGCGCCCGCTTGGCCTGCGCCCACTGCTCCGAGCGGTGCGAGCGCGCGCGCACGCCCGCCAGCACACAGAGAGCTAAGTAACAACAGTGCTACGTACACGACATGCGCGTCCAGCTCCTTGTCCAGCACCATGTCGGAGAGCGCCCGCTTGGCCTGCGCCCACTGCTCCGAGCGGTGCGAGCGCGCGCGCACGCCCGCCAGCACACAGAGAGCTAAGTAACAACAGTGCTACGTACACGACATGCGCGTCCAGCTCCTTGTCCAGCACCATGTCGGAGAGCGCCCGCTTGGCCTGCGCCCACTGCTCCGAGCGGTGCGAGCGCGCGCGCACGCCCGCCAGCACACAGAGAGCTAAGTAACAACAGTGCTACGTACACGACATGCGCGTCCAGCTCCTTGTCCAGCACCATGTCGGAGAGCGCCCGCTTGGCCTGCGCCCACTGCTCCGAGCGGTGCGAGCGCGCGCGCACGCCCGCCAGCACACAGCGCAGAGCCTGCGCAGGCAGAGCCAGGTAACGGACGTCTAGCGCACGCAGCTGGTCCTCCTTCACCCACATGATCGTGCCGTAGTCTACGTATATCACCTGATAAACAACACTTTATATAATAACTTCACACCGTAAAGACCATGCTGAAACTGTCTGAGTTTGGACTTTATACACTTCGCGTCAGAAAAAGCGAAACGGCCCGCGCGAGGTCATTGCTCGCCGCACCGCCAGTTGATAGCCCGCGGTCGACGATCGTATAACGACGAGTCGCTCGTATGTGTGTGCGCGAATAAGTACCTACTACCGAAATGCTAAAAAAATTTTTCTGGATTCTTGATCAGGGCGATCAAGCGAAACTGCCGCTTAAAAACTATCTCACAACTCTCAAAAATATCACCAGCTTTAATGAGAAGACCCTATATATGCCAAATATTATTTGATCAAAATTTGTTCGTCGAGTTACGGACTTGCTACCGGCACGCCTCTCACCGGTGACGAATGTTTAAAATAGCATGCGCGGCGAACGCACATTCGATTGTGAGCGATTGAGATGAACGGAGCTGTCATAAAGCTTCATTTGTGCTTCTAATAGAAATATAGTAGAAAAAAAAAAACAATTTTGCGATTAAAAAAAGTGGCATTAAGTTCTTTGCCAGTCCCTCCTACAGAACTGGCATGAAGTTATTGGATAGTATTGACTGATTATTGCGTTTGCTAATTTTCGAATTTCTGTTTCATTATCTTGGAAATAAACAATCATTAATTACTCAAGATGTTTTATTTGTGAAAAGACCACACTCTGTACTTAAATACGTATTTACTGCTACAAGTGCGTGCGCAAGTCCAGTCTGGGAGCTGCATACGAAATTATTCAGCAATACAAGCGTATAAATAAATCTGACTATTTGCCTACAAGCCAACGTACAAGTTACAACGTACACCTACAGACAATCAAAAAAATAATAATTGTTTTTAAACTGTATCGCCTTTCGTGTATATAATAATTGTTTTTAAACTATTTGTATGTAGAATAATTTTGTGAGTAAGTGTTCTTTTTCTGGCCCATAAAAATGTTGTGCCGACCGCACGTAACACGGAAACTCAGATTCTGCTTCGGTTTTATTTGAACATAAAAAATAAGACATTCATTTAAAATATGTATTATTAAATTAATTATAAAAACAATTACCTCAACGCTTTGATCGGCTCGTGTGACGGACAGAACACGCGCGCGGTACCAGTTGCCGTCCAGTGGGTACAGGGCGGCCACGAGCTCGCCCAACGCAGGAGTCATCTGAAACAAATATATGAAAATTAAATAATTATACCTAGTCAACAAATTTATACTTGGTATATATTAAACAGAACCAATTTTGGACTTTTATTTTGAATCTCGTTTAAACTGCAGGTTACTTGGTTAGGTTAATTTGTTTTTAATTATAATATTAATTTAGACGTTGATTGACGATGAAGCAGACGGGTTGAGTTTAAATCTAGAACTTTGGTTAAGATGAATCATAAGAATAAGAAAAAAAATTTTAACAATACGGTACGATAAAAAGACACGACGTAGTTCGCACGTTCGTACTATTACTATACTACTACTACTATTACTATATGAAAAGTTGTAGCGAAGTAATGAAATTATTGAAGTAATAAGTTTCAGTTAATATGTTTTACCGTGAGTGGTCTGTAAGCAGCACGTGCAGCGGGACTGTTCATGTCTTTGACGAGCGATGACAGCGTGTTCGGCGGTAGCACCACGCCGAAGCGGGGCAGCGCCTCCTCTGCAAACAATACAATACCTATTACACACTGCTTTTCATTTACATACTAAAGTTGTACAATTAAACTGAAAATACTATTCCATCAGGTACGACAGGCTGCCTCTTTTTACGCGGAATATAACTGCCTGATAGGTCTGTTGTATGAATAAATGGCTTTCCGTCTAATCTGTCAGGTTCTTTTTATGCACTGTATATGGTTACAATTAGTTTAAACATGATTACCAGAAAAGACTAGACAATTTATGATCGAAAAAACTCAATTTTACTAAAGTTTTATAACAGTATTATATAAGTTCAATTTTTCAGAGCCTGTTGTACTCATTTGCTGCTCAACAAATAAGTAGTTACACAGCAAATTATTACTTAAATTGTATTTAATTAGACAGTACTGCGGTCAAGGTTACCTTTCTCCTGTCCCCCCAGTAAGTGCACGTACACTCTGTCGTAGTGGCACACGCACGTGACGAGCACCTTGTGCCACGTGTCCGGCGCCGGCAGCGCCACCGACTTGCACTTAGCCACCACTTCCACACGGTCTAGAGTCCAGCCGTCTAAGAAATTAACAGAACATTAGAGAATTAGACAACGCCGCAGGTATTATTCTCTTTTGACAACTTCTACAATCACCGTTAGTTTGCAGTGAATTCACAGTAAAGCTTAACTAAAGAATTATATACTAAAACCTCTTTCAAGGATCAGTCTGTTGGGGACTTCAACCCATATGGAAATTGATTGACAGACGCATGCAATGGTGATTTTGTAAAAAATTATATGAATAATAATGAACAATTGGTGATTGAGTTGATTTCGATTGTCACATTGAACATGTTGGTATGATGCATTGAATTGTAAATAATATACTAGTTTACGAATAAAAGTCTGTAACAAACCTGGATGCATAGTGACATGTCTCTTGGTACATTTCTTTCCTTTGAAGCAATACTTCTCAGGACCTCCTTTGTAATGTTTGCAGATCTCCGCTTCATCGCGGTTGCGATAACCCTTTACGTAAACAAAATAGAAGAAATCAATAGTTTAAAAAAAAATTATAGTAATAATATTGGCATGCACGTACAAGTGTGTGTTCGTGTCTTGTCGCCCCTAGACAATCGTACTGAAATATAGGCTAAGCGATATAAATTTATACAAGTTGAATAATTCAGCGGTATTTCGACTTTCCTATACAATTATAGTTTTACTACAATTAACTATAGTTATAAGGTCAGGTCAACTTACCGTGACTGCTTCCAAGGCATCGTCGTATTCGGGACCCATGGTGTTCTCAGACTCAGAGTCGCTCGGCGGAGGTAGGTGCATGGACTGTTCTCGGGAGTGTTGCGGCTGAGGGGACTCTGCCTTGTCAACTGCGTAAACAAGAAAATATTTAAACTAATAAATGCAATCTATTATTGTTACACTATAAGGTATGCCTACTCCCGGGATAAAATGGGGCCTTGGGTCCATCACGGTGGCCAGTGCTAAAAACGGACTTTAGAACAATGATCATATAAATCTAATTTTAGATAAATAAATTTTATAGTCACAAGGGTCTTGCTCATAATTTCACGTGCCTTTCGTACGGCGCTGAATTGAAACTGCAATTCCATATTTATTCTCGTATGTAGCTGGGTGACGTTAGTATCTTAAATTCTTCTTCATGAATAAGGCTATGTATAGAAAGATTTTCAATGAGGTAGAAACTTAAATATTACTTACTTGGTCGAGCTAATCTTTGCTTCACGATCATATTGTTGAGGACTTCACCCGATGAGAGGACCACGTACACGCCTAGGGATTCCGAAGTACTGTTGAAACAAAAAACAGCAAAAATAAATAAAATAACGTAGGAAATATGATCGTTTTAATTAAAAAACCACTTCATTATTTACTCTAGTATAAACTTTTAAGCTGGGCCCAGGCAAGTTAAACGTGTAATGTAACGCGAAATCTACGTGTAAAGTTGCGTTAAATACACGTTACACTCGTCTGGACCCGGCTTTAGGTGCTTACTTATCGTCTACTTCAATGGTGCACTGAGTGCCGATGTATCCCCTCATGAACTCCTCTTGTTTTTCCATCAGATCTTTATTGTGATAACTGGTTTGATCGACCTATAATTGACAAATAAACTTATAATCATGCTTTTAAATCTTCTACATGCTACCTAAGACGTAGCACTTAAACAGTACTATTATAAGTAATTTGTGTGTAGGTATGGTTTTCCTTTGCGTTTGTTAAAAGCCCATTCTTATGGCATCACATATATAATAATAATACGTATATTCGAAGGCTGTGTCAAATTTTATTTTCTGCTTATCCCAATGGTAACAAGACATGATTTTAAGATCTCATAAATACACACAATCATTAGTTCCACTCACCCCCGCTAGATGGCAGCACCGCGCATAGGGTGGTTTGTCACAGAATCGCGAGTACAATGGCTGAACGCAGGACACGGGCGCGCTGCGCATCTCACCGGTGTCTACTGAGAATATCTCCGCTGTCTTATTGTCACCCTGAGAATAAAATAACAATTTGTAGACAAACTAATAGCTTCTGTGGTTCACACGGCAGTGTATTTGAATGTTGATCAGAAGGTCTTTTGAGTGATTCTGGGGTCGGGCATGGAGCTAATAGGCTTGGTCTAAATAAAACCCAAGAGAGCTGAACGTGGGTGAGGAAGTCGTAACAACGACTACGTCCTTCCATATCGACGAAAGACTCGTTTATCCTGCTTTAATTATTCGGCTTTTTTTAAACAATTTACTTTTATATTCAGACATTTAAAGTTAAATGGCAGGTACCAACATTAGCATCAGTCATTTCAATCACCAAAAGAAATTTGGTATCAACGATAACCAACTAGAAATCTCCTTTACATTAAAGTTATTAAGCATAATATATTAATACAATACCTCAGCAAGTTTAAGGAACAGTCCTCTATAATAGCAGTCGCTATCGTCGTCATAGAAAGCGCAGCACGTGAGTGCCTTCACCTCCGCCAGGGTTATAGGCTTGTGGTTCTCGCTGTAGAACTTTGTCATCTCTATCATTAACCTGCGAAAAAACACAGAAAAAAAATCTTCAAGTCATAATTTACTACCAAACACTGTATATATAAATATATGCAAAAATCAACCAACCAACATATATGCAGCTGTGCATGCCTGAGAATTCTTTACAACAGTTCTTGAAGGCATGCAAAGTCCCCAACCCGCTATTGGCCTGCGTGGTGACTCAATGCGTAACCTCCTGGTCATTACGGAAGGAGACCTTTGCCCAACAGTGGGACATTAATGGGTAAAGTTTATTTATATTTTTATGCATCAAAATCATACACGCTTTTTTATTACCACGTACGTATACATACGTGTACGAGCGTGCACATTACAAACAAACTCACACCTTATTATGAGTGCTAAAAGACGACCAATCCATACTAATATTATAAATGCGAAAGTAACTCTGTCTGTCTGTCTGTCTATCTGTCTGTCTGTCTGTCTGTCTGTCTGTCTGTCTGCTACTCAATCACGTCTAAACTACTGAACCAATTTGCATGAAATTTGGTATGGAGATAGTTTAATACCCGAGAAAGGACATAGGCTACTTTTTACCCCGGAAAAATTACGCATTTCCCGTGAAAGTTCAGGTGGCGAACAAAGTCGCGAATATTCAATATTATAATGACACAGAATTAACAAAATTCCGTTGTCATGGCAACTGTTTTAATGGCGGATATGCCTTAGCGCGATTTCGTTATATTAAGAGATATAAATAATTTTGAGAATATATTTCAAGAACAAAATCATTATTTATATCATCACGCTACGACCAATATGAGCAGAGTAACAGTAAAAAGTGTTACAAAAACATGGAAAATTCTGACCCATTCTCTCTTATGTGACGCAAGCGAAGTTGCGCGGGTCAACAATATATACGCATGTCTTTGCATCATCTTTCTTACATAACCAGATTTTTTCAAAATAATGTGTAATTCCTTACATTTGCGCCTCCTCAGGATCGTCGGTGATGACCCAGAAGAACGCTCCGTCGACGTGCATGATGGTAGCTTCGTACACCTGGTCTGCCTCCAACATTGTCTGTGCTGGCAGGTTGCTGTTGTCCGCTAATAGAGGAGACGGCGGCTCTGAGTAAACATGATAAAATATAATGTCTTTACGTTAATCAACCATATTTTAACACTACGTATGTTTGCATTTGACTGCGTCTGTGAATTTCACTGCAGATCTTGAAGTCTCAGGTTTGACTTCCAGGTTAGATAAAAAGCCAAAAGGCTGTTTTTATTATTATATTAGGTAGAACGAGGGTAAAAATAGTTAATCAAGGTTTATGGTCACGGTGTATGACGATAGTCTCAATAACTATTACATGCGACTAACATTATAAAGAGCGGAACACCTATTATACGCCAAAAAACAAAAATAAAAATTGAAAATCTATCTAATATTTGATTCGTGTCCGAATTGATCTGCTTTTCGATAAAGTCAAAGTTTCGGAAAAGCTGTTGCTCGTGAGAAGAAACTGCAAGAAACTCACGGCTTGCTCTTTTTATGAAACATACTCATTTTTCAGACAAAGAACAAACGCAGAACACTTGTCTTTTCTTTACAATCACTATACAAATTATATCACACTCTTTCGTAAACAGTAAACATGGTAATCTGTTGTTACGACGTGCATGACGTAACTATGATTGATGAGCTGAGACTAACTGCTCATGCATGGCTTATCAACCAGTGATGGGAGTGCAACATTCCTATTATTGTAATATAGCATTGTGTGGCTTGGATATACTTTAAAATGACGAGATTCTCTTACTTCGCATTTAGATTTACGATTGCATATGTAGACCACTTTAAGTAAAATAATTCTAGAAAATGAAATCAGAATCTATTAGATGTTTAACTGCGCTTGAATGTGTAACAGTTAGATAGTGAGGATTGCTTTTTGCTTATAAACTTTGAACCTTACAGTTTCTGTTTCCTTTTTCTTTGCTACAAGTCTCTAAATAAATAAGACATATTAAATCTGTAGCTAATTACCAAAGAATTTTTAGCTTCGGTTGCTATTTCAATCACCAATGCACTGAAATCTAGAACTATTTTAAACAACTACAAACACACTAACCTTCAATCTTAACATTACTAAGTTCCTCACTCAATTCACATTGCACTTCAACCGACACCTCATTCTTCACTTGCTGTACAGTCTCTTCAGAGGAACTTGTACTAGAAAACACTATCAAAGACTGGTCTTGTTTCGAGACCTTCACTCTCTTAGGCTTTTCTGGAGGGCAGTGGTTCTGACAGGCGGAGGATGTGGACGGTGCCGGTTCACTAAGTGCATCAATCAGGTTGAAGGGACCCGGAGGTGTTGATGGTAGAAGCGGTTTTGCTGTGTCGTGGACTGGAGTGTATTCTATTTGACCCGTTTCATCTGGTGAATAAGAGAAGTCAAAAGTAAGGTTGTGACTGAGAGTAAGTTATATGATAAATGAAGCGGCCTGGGTAGCAACTATCCATATTTAAAACATGAGAATTTCATTTTGATTTCATTAAAAAGTAAAAGATAAGCAAAACTACAAATCAAAGGCAAATTTTAGATCTCAGATGCCACAGCTACTATCTTCTATTTTTAAATTATTTTGATTAGTGCTGTAACATTCTCATGTTACAAACAAACATTAATCAACTTGATTCTCAATGTCAAACTGGTAAAAACAATAGCATAAGTATGAGAACATGAAGTTTACACAATGTTAGTCATTCTCAGACCTTCATAAATACTCACCAATCTTAGATATAGCCAAGTTAAAGTCTGTAATGAGATACATGTATTCATCCAGCTGCTTCATACAGCTCAAGAAGCGCTCCTTGAGTTCAGACGGCTCACAATTCAGCTGTAGGACAAAGCCTTGAGTCTGTAACATAAAATATATTATATTAGCTCAGCCTTAGTTCCAAACTATTTAGGAGTCAGCTTCCAGTTACACCAGATGCAGCTGGATACCAGTGTTTTACATGGAGCGCCTGCCTGAGTGAGCGTTACCTGAGTTATAACACGATACCCTTCAGTAAGACTGGTTGTCAGACTTTCAAGCATCTGATCTTCAATCAATCATATCATTATGTTAATCATATTATGTAATGTGTTATGTTATTCGATACATTACATCGCATGATGCAATGTCAAGATGTGCCAAAAACTACATATTCGCTACTAAATTAGAAAAATATTCCATATTTTCATCTATACTGTAGTAACATTAAGAAAATCTACATCTTGACATTATTTGACCTTATTAATAGCTAATAAATAACATTATTGACCTTTCAGATAAAGTTGATATATTTTACTATTTCTAATATTATACTAGACTCTATTCATCTATGAAACTTATGTCATGTCAAAGGCCTTCGGGCGGCTTGAACAACTTTGACACTAGGTTGACCACTTACCATATGATAAGAACAAGAAGACTAATAAACAGTTTCATAGAAACATAACTATTTAGCTGTAAAATCTTTTTTCTTTAATATGATAGTGGTATTACATTCATAAAATTACTTTATTCTCTATCTATACTAATATTATAAAGCTGAAGAGTTTGTTTGTTTGTTTGTTTGATTGTTTGTTTGTTTGTTTGTTTGAACGCGCTAATCTCAGGAACTACTGGTCCGATTTGAAAAATTCTTTCAGTGTTAGATAGTCCATTTATCGAGGAAGGTTATAGGCTATATATCATCACGCTACTACCAATAGGAGCAGAGTACGGGTGAAAAATGTTACAAAAACGGGGACAATTTTGACCCATTCTCTCTTATGTGACGCAAGCGAAGTTGCGCGGGTCAGCTAGTTACAGTATAAAGTATGTAGTTGACAATATAATGTCTTACTCAATTGCCTGTTAGTAGGTTACTAATGGCAATTTAAACTGTTTTTAAAGCACTTAGCAATCATTGAAATGTAACTTTTATATTTTATCAGTTAAGTTACGAGCCGCTTGGTCATTTGAATAATTTATAACTGGAATAAGAAAGTAAAGTAGGTTTACTTGAAACAATTAAGATTCTAACTAACAGTACATACAGTTTTTGAATGTGATGTTTTATTGTGAGGGTAATATTTCTTTTTATCGCAATATTTTTATTATAGTTCAATTTAGTCAATAATACCCGATAATACAAAAATAATTAAATAAGCAATTTACCTTCGTTTTCAATTTTTTTATGTCATCCACAGCCCGATCACATTTTTCGTTAAAAATGTTCAATCTGGCTTCTAACTCATTACGCCGATGCATTGTCAGCGTTGCGAGGTCCACAAAACTCCTAAAACATATTTATTTAAAAGTATTTTTAAGTAAATAAAAAGTAAAACATGATTTAGAAAGGCATGAATAGTTAGATAAAAAATACTTACATTTTGGATTCGCAACTTTTTTTTGTATAGAAGAAAGACTTTTTCTTGTATTGTTATGTAAGCTTTACCCAATTTCCACGATGAAAAGATTCAGAACATGAGAAAAACTTTATAGATTTTTTTCAATACAAACCAATACATATTTCTGCAAAACACTGACGGCTGGTTGATAGAATGTCAAATGAAGCTGGAGGCACAGTTTATGTAAACGAGTGAATGAATTAAATCACTTTTAAAATGTTCACTATTTTCACTTCAATAAAGCAGGATAAAATTATTAAATGTGACTGATATTCACGTGAAATAATTTTAATATCTGTTGTGTAATAATAATGATATATTATTTTTGGCTGTAAATAATTCCTTACCTATTTAAGAGCTATCTAGTCTGATTACTAAGCAATACTTCGGATGTTATACTACTACCTACTCGATACTAGATGGCAGCACGCATTTTTTTTGTTGCGCCATTGCCTAATAGATGGCAATGATAGTCATTAAAACAGACAGTCGTAATATTAAATTATTACGACTGTCTGTTTTTGACTAAATTATTATTTAATATCATCTGAAGAAAATTCATAAATGTATAAACATACGTGTTTGTTAATTATTTTTTAGAAAGAAAATATTTTTTGAAGACAAATCTTGCATCTGAACTCACAATAAGTTTTCATCAGTTCATTTGGCAATAAAACCTCATGTCCGATGTCAGACCAGCACTAAACTAACTAAAATTCTCGTAGCAAGTAAAAACGAAACACCTTATAATCGCAAATAGTCCGTGCCATTAGTTTTACTAATCCAGTGTTTACCTTAAAGAAAAGTCTCAAAGCAGTCGTATTCATTAGCCGGGTAGCGGGTTACGCACTACGTTTCAATTAAAAAGGCCAGAAACTAAACAAGAGCGGCATAATAAATTCAGTGCACCCCGCTCCCGCTTGCCACTAATTGGATTCAGAGGCTCAAGCAACCAATTAGAGTGAAAGAGACAGGAGATAAGGGTTTTGCTGACCAACAAGGAAGGGGGAGTGAGATACCGGTGCGAAATTCAGAAATACGTGAATGGAATCACACCTTTGCATGGCCGTGCACGATGTCTGAAGGAATTCTCGCTTGTTGTTGCGTGATGAATGAAATTATAACGTTAAAACCGATAAAAGGTGTCCGAATTGATTGTCAGGTCATGCTAGCTTGAAACTAGTACGAAATTCGGTCACAATACTAAAGACTGTATATTTTGCGTATTTTTTTCAATAATATGAAGAAACAGCTACAAATTAAAAATGTAATTAAATATCAACGGATATTAATGCTTAGCCACATTTCTATTTGTATATTTTCGAACCTAAGGTTTAAATTCGAATGACGAAAAAGTTCATGAATTTTATTCACTAAAAGAAAAACAGACTGTAGTGCTGTGTATTGCATGATAACTATTGCCAGTGTAACAGCTACTGGTTAACCTTAAGACAAGGTGTTTCAATCGTTAATAAAGGCTATCAATTTGTCGCCATAATAATTAAAATATAAAAACGTCAATAATTTTACCGTCACCCTGAGGTGAACTATAAAATTTTAGTACCAGTTATTGTCAACAAACATCCTGTTGACTCATTTATAATAACCAATTCTCGTTCCTTTACATATAGGTCTTCCCCCATAATTACCATAAGTAAAATCTAATAAAAATAGTCTGTGCTCGAACACGGGTTTTCAAACTGCTATCTTCATACTGTAGTCCGACAACTTGGTAGAGAGTCTTGGCATGCACAATTCATTTAGATCAATGTCATATTTCCGTATATTATCAAAATAAAGTAGCTGTATCAAACAGGCCGCGCCGCTGCATAAGCCTTGCGGGTTACTGATGCTCTAAATTCAGATTTTAGTATATCTCCGTGAAACTTGCATACAAGGCTCTCTACTAAGTTGTTGGACTAAAGCTTTATAAAGCATATAAGATATATACATACGATAGATACAAACGTTAATTCATATTTATTTCTATTAGTAGCTTCACCGTAGTTGCGAACTGACTAAAGCTTGCTACACAAATAATTTGGTTCGGCATTAATCGGCCTAGCCGGGCGGCAAAAATGTGTAGATAAATCCGATCGGCACAAGCCGAACAAGTGAGTCGAGTCGTTCGATAAAAATTGCCGAACCCAATATGTGTGTAGTAAGCTTTACTTTCAGCGCTAAATGCCGAAACGTCAAGCAATCCGAAGTAAAATGCATGTTCGCGCTAACTCACGTCTACCATTGTACAATAATACATCTATCTCGTTAAGGATTATACAATTTACTAACATAGAGTTATATACTAATACACAGTTCAATTAAACCGGCTTACCAGTAATTAGTGCTGCGTACATTGGTTATCGATTATACTGACGTCTTCATTCTAAGAGGTACGTGTAATTACTAATTATTATCTCTATATAGACATGGCGAATGAAAGATTATTGCCTACGGAAATATTAATAAGTAAATAGTTGTAAAGAGGTAAAACTAGATGATTTGAAAGTATGTATTTGTGTTTTGTTTGTTTATTGACTTGTGAAGAGAAAGCTGGCTGATTACGTTACATGGATTATGTGTAGTAAAAACAGCATAACTTAGGAACCTGAAATTGCATATAAATGTTATAAAAAGAGTAAGTTAGTGAGTCAAATCTATTTTAGTTTTTTTTTTTTTAAAGACACCTCCCTGACTCCCCCACCCAGACTCCCTTGCTCATTGTTGCTCTTGTATCGCGGGGAGTTTAACAAACATATAAACAACGGATACAAAGTACAAGCAGACCTGAAATAACTGTTGATCGCAAAACTAATTGTTACGTATAGAAATTTGATCCACGACCTTCCGATGCAATGGTAGTGGCGTAGCGACCACCTTAACCACTACGCCATGGACTACATTACGTAATTTCCTGACAACAGGAATTCCTAAAGGAACCGAATTATTACACATATTTATTGTGTTGTACATATTCCTCCGTAATTATAGTTTTGAGCCTAATTGTTAACAAATTATTATTAGTTAATATATGTATAATTGTGTTATTATGCATGCTTCGTCACTCGTCTAATTGTAACAATGATCAAGGACAGTACCGTACAGTACAGTACAGTACGTGCCGTACAGTATCTCCTGGTTTGGTTATAAAGTTTTTATATTATATTAAGACATATTCTCGCCCTGGGAGTTACTTTTGTTTACACTGAATCTTTGTCAATTTTGCATGACAAACGGTTCAGCGCCTCTAGCGGCCGTCGTAGAAACTATTTTGGCAACACATTTTAAACGTCAAACTCTCGATACTCGATGCTTGCAATTATAGAGAATTGTACTACTGAATCCTGAACATTGTACAAACTACAAGCCGTATATAACAAATGTAAAGCTTTCCAAGTCAATCGGACATATCGTATTCCATCATTATCGCATTATAGCGCGGTATCTACCGAGCACGGGCACAATTTCGCGTCGCTCCCGGAGCCGGCACTGTCGGCCGTCATGAGCCCTCACGACCTGTTATTACTATAGCGTTTAACACAATTTGAGGTAATACTGTAGGACAGATAGACGATACTTAGGCTGATCGATGCTAATGCATTTTATTGATATAGGCCAGTTGTTATTCTACTAGATTTGTTGTCGCAGCAAATCTAGGCTATTTATTCTTTTTATTTGATTTTAATACTATACCTACTACCCTCTTTCTGGTACACTAAAGTGAGATAAAGCGAATCAGAGTGCGTCTCTATGTTTGAGATATACCTAAGTACGAGGTTTTCTAGACTTACAAATGGTATGTTTAAAAAAAAAAAACTAATGGTTTAAGTACAGTTTTGAAAAAATCTCTTGCGCTCTATTTAAAAGGTGAACTTAAGCAGATATACCTACTTATAAGCCATATGCTACACTACTAGTATGCAATTGGCTAGTTGCTAGTTAGTTTAATATAACGTGATATGAGCCCCTCAAACAGATAATTTGATAATTCAGTGCTGTTATAACGTGGTCTGTATTTCTCACTTTGTCTGTATTATTTTATGGTGCATACAGATCTGCGCAATGCAACATGTAACACATGAGCTCGACGTCTATACTGCTGTAACGTATCATACAATGTACCTAGCAAAAGACTTTTTTTGGGTTTTAGACGGTCACGTTGAGGTGTGTGCACGCAAAAGGAGGCGAGCACGGGCCGAGCACACATTTCATTTAGAAGCACGGTCGTTCTTGGCTTGTAAGCCAGTCCATGCTATACGATTTTTTTCCCGGATCGTGCAACATTCGTACTCAGCTCATCTAGCGTAGACCTATTTTAATGTATTTGGCAATCAAGGAGTTATATATATTTAAAAGGTTTTCCGTAGCGAGATTCTCTTCCACTATTGACTGTCAGTGCCTCTAGCAGAATCCGTAGAATCAAGTTATGAAGTTTGTTTGTTGAAATTTTAAATGCCAAATTCTCGATACTCGATAGTAACGACTTACAGAAACTCGCTATAGATACCCTAGTCCTAAAATCGTTCCTAGTAAATGCGAGTTTTGTGTGCGCGCGATATTTGCGCCATTAGAATGCTACATAGCATGTTACATTACAGTGTGTAAGCTCTATTAGAATGTCAAAGGAATAATGCAATTGAGGTGTTTTCAAGTACATTGTACTGCGTGTTACCACTGTAACCCTATTACTTTGTAGGAAATAGCTATTTACAAATTACTAGGTGTCAAGTAAAATAGAGTTCTTGGGAAATATGCCGTTGTGTTAAGCTTGATGGCTGGGATTATGATGGGAAATTATTGAGATGTAAGGGCGAGTAGATCCTTAATTGATGTCGATAGGATATAGACTAATTTAAGAAGGTGATGTTAGTCGGTAGATTTAACAGTACCAGTGGATCAAAACTTCAAATTTATCAAACGAACGTAGATCGAAGTCAATCGAGAATCTGTTGGGTTGTGTGATAACACCCTTAGATATTTTGTTCCAATTACGAAGTTCAGTTTCTCTATGAAATTGAGCTTATAAATTAATATATGAAGGCTTTCAGTTTGCTGTAATCCAAAATAATTGTCAAAAATAAAGTTCAATTCAATTCAATTCAATTCAATCTATTTATTTGTTTAAGTTTTTTTTCTTTTACATAAGAAAAAAATTTAGAGTTAAGAAAAAAGAAGGAGAATCAACACACTTTGCTGGATCTTTCAGCATTCTTATATACAGGCAGTGGTTACAGAAGATACCTATTAAACATAAAAAAGTAAGATGTAACAGTCAAACATATTTTAAGACAGTGTTATTAGTTTGTATATCAGCATCGTGTTAGGCAGATGGCAGCACTAGCTGGCGAGGTAAATCACTGCCAATACATCGTACGCCCACGCACTTCGTTCAACAGTTACACTACAAACTAATGATAGATGGTCTAGCGAATTTTATTTAACAAACTCATATATTAGTGCCTATTTGTACGTATAAATTATAAGTCTTTATTAAAATTTTTGCTTCGTGAAAATATAACTAAGTGTTTGCGGCATGTCAATGACTTTTTGAAGTTATGTATGTATAGGAATTAATTCTTACTTGCTTTAAAGACGAAGAAAAATTATTTCAAGAAATAGTGCACACATATGTAGGTATTACTTAAACAGTCTCTGTTGATAATATGTTTGCAAACATAATGATTTTTCAACAACTTAATACAAAATTTCATAAATATCGGCCAGTGGTTTAACCATGGAAACAGAGAGGCAGACATTTCCCATTTCTAATCAGTCTGGATTCTTAATACGGCATTTTTATCGGTTAATTTCACGTTGCAATTTTATAACTACTTATTCTTTTTCTTATCCTTATCCCACGTTACCTGGGACGCCTAGGGTCGAAACAACATATTTTCTCGCAAAGACATACTGATTTTTCCGGATATTTTTACAACTAACCGCCAGCCTCTTCAATCTTTACATTTGATATCTGCTTATCACTGACATATTCCTACACTCAACCTAATAATAACTCATCTTAAAACACATTAATTCTTAGAATACGAAAGGTAAAACGTTAATTAGTTTATAATCCAACGTGTTACGTTTCCCGCCATTTAATGAGTAATTAAGGAGGTTGAGCATCACTGCGGGCCATTCAGCCTCTAATTACGATTACAACTCAACCAGGAATCGTAACCGATGTACGGCAGAGGCGTCAATACGCCCCTTGTTATGCTGCCTTTGAACGAACGAGTATACTTGCATTGTATCGACTTAGTAGACTTGTATACTCGTCTTCTAAACTGGCTTGAAAATAGAGTGGTGTACTAGCGTAAAAATGGACTAGTATAGTTTTTCGGTTACAAAATGTAGAATCTTTGTCATATGTACCTATACTAGCAATAAATATATTTATCTGTTCGGTGACGGCGAAGCTATGTATAGAAATGTGATCGTAGTATTGGTTGTATTGGCCATTTTATTACCTAAACGTTTAAATAAACTTATCTACAGGTAACACCCAAAACTCAAACCCAAACAAATTCAAATCAAAACTTAAGAAACAAATTCACAAACTCATAAAGGTTAAAAATATCTCAAACCAAATCTAAACAACTCAATCGTTTACAAAAACAAATCAATCTCCGTAACTGCTCGCCGGACCACTGTCCTCACATGACCACACGTTTCAAACGAGGCACAGTCGGCGCGGTCCCTATAATTATTATTAACATTCAGCCGTTTCGCCCGTGGCCTGTAATTAAAACATACTTAGACTGAACAAGCTCTTACCTTGCCAGATTAATGTCTAATAGAAATGTAGCACATGATTATATTATTATACTGCAAGCACGATATCACATAATAAAAAAGTATATTTGTTTGACCATGTATTACTCAAAAACTACTCAATAAATTATCCTGAAACTTACACAGATAAAAGCTTATAATCTAAGCTACATATCGGTATAAGTTTTATCAAAATTAGTACAGCAGTTTTGAAGATAAAGTACGTTTTTCGATCGAGGGGGAGCGGCAAGTACAGCTAGTTAAAGTTTAAAGACATTATCACGTTTTTACGTACGACGCGAGTGATTGATTGCACGTAGATTATACTCATTATGAATGGAATGCGTTACATATTTACATATGTGTTCGAGTATGTGTAAACGAGGCATCAAAAAACGGGCTTTAGTATAGCGCGCTTTGTAATTAGACGTTTTTAATGTTATTATAATTATGATATTTGGTAAATTTGAGATTTTTTATACCTTTAACTGCACGTTTGGCGCATTGGTTAGTGATCACTTCGCCGCGTGTGATGAGTTCGCATCCTACCCGGTTCAAAGGTTTGTATGATGAGCACGAGAATCTGTACTGAGCTTAGTTGTAATTTACATGTACAACAACATGTTTAAAAGTATGTTTACCAGTTATTTGCAATAAATATGTTCTACTTAGTTTGGAATCAAAAGACCATGTGTGAGTTGTCCGATCATACTTTTTTATTTTTATACTTTTTTAGGTAACTATGTAAGTATGTAATCACATTTTTCTCTTGTAAATTACAAAACTATGTTAATTATGTCAGATCATAATTTTCATTAAACATAGCAAACAGATAGAGTCCATTGCCACAATCAAAGTTTAGGATATTAAAAAGTAACATTTAAAACCATTCTTCCTTAACATCACAAAGTAACAAACCACATTTAAATCTTGAAAGTCGTGAGACCTCATCTAGCATTTGTAATAAACTTGCAGCCAAAGCGAAATTGCAAGCCATAATGGTACTCTTAAGGTGTCTGGAACCACACTTGCGTGGGCGGAGCGTCCCCGTCAAACTCTTTATTAACATGTCAATGTGAAAGAGATAGCAATATAAACACCTCGCGAGTGAAAGAGAGCCAGCTATTAACGCGGTTGCTTCTATGCGCCCGCGCACCACAAAGGATTGTATTGTTTTCAGCT